>NW_027191428.1:4492449-4602426 GCF_041956435.1 Mycothermus thermophilus
GGGGGGGGGGGCGGGCTGGATGCCACGATGCCTACAGCGAGTTTGTCTCGTTTCAGTTTGGATGCGCGGTGCAGATTGGCGGTTTCTGGTTTCTGGAGCAGTGCACGAACAGGCACATGGGAATGGGGAGGGGGGCCTCGTCTGCTGCTGAGCAGATCCGGGCTAGCTCGAGCGACCATCTGCAACTCTCGGGGAATTCAGGTTGGCGGATCATCAGACGTGGATCTCTGCCGCTGGTGCGCCAACGGCGGATCTGATGGTGCATTTTCTCGGACTAGACCCGAGACTGAGAGGTGGAAAAGACGGACATGATCCGAACTTTGTGAGGTGTTTGGGCTGTTTGTGGGGGTTTCAGGAGACGACAACACAAGACAAGTGAAGACACAGTCAAACCATCTCATCAATCCCGGTTGATCCTCGACGCGGACAGATTCAGGCACAGCGTCAACCGCCACTGAAATCGACTTGTCAGGTGGTGGGAACAAGCCTGACAGAGTTGACAAGGGGTCACAAAACAATTGATTCTGGAGCTCTTGAGTGGGCTGAGCCCCTGACATGGTGGCGCCTGATTGGCTGACGTTTTATCTCCGACTCAACTCGAGGACAGTCCGAGTTGCGAGCCTCACAACTGCAGCACCTCAGCAGTTGCTCGAGTTGCGACTTCCTGGAGCATCTTCAAAATTCTCATCTCTGATGGGTGATGGAGTGATACTTAAGGTGCAAATTCCATTTCAGCCGATGATGACGATGACGGCGGAAACCTCGAGGCGGTCAACCAACAAGAGACGCCACCTCAGGGAAGCCGCTGTTCTGTTGTCCTCCCTCAACTCAATATTTGCAATTCCTTTTTCCCTTACATCAAGCTTCATGGCAGGGAATGACCCGGCATGCGACACCCTCGCCAGAACCACACTCCGTACCTAGAGCATGTCTTGAAATGTCTCGCTGCATACGAGACTTACTTACCTCAAGCGTTCAACGTTCAACGGGTCCGGCGGTGAGGGAGCTCGTGCTGGTGCGACACTCGTCGCCCTCGCTGCCCTGCCAATCACTGCCTCTGCCACCGCTCCGGCTCCTTTTTTCAGCCCGGCCTTTGTGTTCCCGGGCTCGGTGCACAACGCCGCCCGCCGCCGTCTCCGGCTGGAGCTCCGGTCGTCGTCGCGTCCGGCATGACGCCAGATCTCCCTGCTGTGCGCCACAACTGTCGTCCTGGACCCGGACCTTATATCGCTGCCCCGCGGATCCATCCTCCCCCCCCCCCCCCTCTCCACCCGTCAATCTGGACCACCTCTCATCAGAGTTTTGGCCGGACGACCTGATGCTTCTTTTTCTCTGTGAGCCTTGTTGTGTCTGATGGTAACTACCCTGTCTGGGCAGCGCTGGTTACACCGAGATCCCGCGACCCCATTCTCTGCTGCCTGGGTACTCACCCAAGATATGGCATCGTCAAGTGACACGAATCGGATCGGGTTCTTTGCTGGTGTGCGCGCGTCATGCCGTGAACGGGGGGCCGCCGCTCACTAATAAAACGACAATCAACCCATCCCCAGAGATGGCTCGTTGACATGTCAAGCAACTCTCGTACCACCGAAGATCTCGCACCCCTCCAAGACATAGCTAAGCCAAAAGCATCAAGACATACATGACGTCGCGCGACCCAAAGACACGATCAGCTATCCACCTGCTCTTGACAGCCTTCCACGTACGCTCAGTTCTTGTCACGGCTTAGTGGTGTTCTGGTGGTTGGCCTGGATCATATCTTGTCACAGTGTTTCTGCGTGGTTTAGCTTCCACCTCCAGGGGTCTGGGAAAGCCTTCTCTGACCACCTGACATATCGAAGCTTCTCTGCTTGTTCCGGAACCGGACCCCTTGGAAAAGTGGCCCGCATCATGTTGGGAGGCCATGCGCTTGACACCGGCCATATCACGGCGTGACACAAGGCGGAAGGGAGACAGACATGGGGCCAGCCGTGCGGGATGACAGCAGACGGACACGCAACACATCGGCGCAGCATAACTACGCAGAAGCGCAAGAACTAAACAGAAGGCTACCAGCTGCCTTGTTGAGTGAGGAGCACCACCTAAGATGCTGTCGGCCACCGCTATCTACCATCACAACATCCTACCTCCAAGCTTCCCGATTATGTTTCCCCCTTGGGCGGCATACATATTCGTGGTCATGCAACGGGACTGCCGTTTTCTGCCGCTAGCCTTGGTGACCGCTGCTGCTACCCTCTCGCTGACGGTCATGCCCGAGACTGGCCGGCCTAGGTACTCCGTAGTTAAGGAGGGGCTAGGTAGTTGGTAGGACTATCATGAACTGGGCATCAAGGGTTCGCTTTAGCACCAGCTTCCGCCATTAACCGCATCATCCATGAACGACGGCGGGACAGGCCGGTGCTGGTGTCGTCCGTCCGTCGCCTTCCCTCATGATTCCAAACCTCCACCCCCATGTGCCCATGTGCTGCTGTTTCTGCCAACCAGGGTCATTTGTCATCCGACTTGACGGGGAAGCGAATATCATAGTGCTGTTTCAGAACTTGGAGGAGTTCATTCCGGCGCCGCCGTGTGTTGTTCACCGTCGGCCGACCAGCCTTCCCCTTGTCCGGAATCGCCAATCGTTGACAATCCCCTTCTCCCGTTTCCCCACTAAAAAAGTAGCTTCGGCGAACCTTCTTCTCGAATTCGCTGCGTAGTGCATTTTGATCACCTGCTTGCTTTGGCGTGTCTCCTGTCTGTCAAGGGAAACGAAGCTTCTTTCTCCCCCGGACCCCAGATGGGCGCCATACGCTTTGTGGTAAGGCTGGCGGCCGTGGAGCTCGGGGGGCCCGCGTCGACGCGACAGGGGATGGCCCGGCAGTTTTTTTTTGCGGACTGCCTCTTTGATCTTCATGGCTGTTCCAAAACACCAGCTGTTGTTTTGAGAAATGCTGCCCGGAAAGACTTTCCCCCCTTGAACAACGTAGCTTGACTGCGTCTAATAGCGCCGTCTGCCGTTACACTAGGTAGATGACACAGACAGACAGAGCAAGTTTTGGGGGCGCTCCTTGGCATGGCTTCAATGTGGTCAGATTCCTAAATCTCCAACAACATCAACGACGCACAGAGAGGAAACAACATCAGCAATGACCAAACAACAAAACAACTCGCCGGACCTACGTACTAACCTAATAAGAGTATCGCTTGCGTCGGCTACTACCTCCATTCTTTACTTAGCATCAAAAGCCTAGACTCCATCCCCGGCGGTCTGCCCCCGGCCCCGGTCCATGGTGAAACTGAAACGCCTTTCGAAAGGGGGTGCTGTGTCGATCTTGCATGGGCGGCGGCGGTCCGAGACGAACGACACCACACACAATCGACGATGCATCTTCATCATCTTCATCATCATCGTCGACCGGGTTCCCCCCAATGATGATCTGCAACAGACGCAGCAAGCCACGGCTTGAAACTCTGAACTGCTAGCCAAAAATAACATCAAAACAAAACCGTTCCGGACGGTTATAAGGGGGTTAGGGCCGCCCGGGATCTGAAGGAGAAAGAAAACATGACACAAGCTTGTGAAGCTTGTCCGGGAGAGCTAACTAGCCTGGACCTTGTCGCTGAGAGTTTGCCCACCTTGACGAACACGGAAAACTAACAAGTCGAATACATACTACTACTTAGGCGTAAATATGTACGGAGTAGTTATGCACATACGTGCGATGCCTGAGGGAGGTCGATTGATGTCAGTCAGGTCAACCTAGGCTCAGTCAAGGGGGTAAGAAGGCGCGAAAGCGAGTTTCCGTAAACTCGAGCTAGGTAGGTAAGTAACAAAAACAACAGCCGCGTCTTTGAGATATGTTGTATGCATATACATTCACTATCAACCGCGTCCCCTTGCTATGTACATAGTAGTAGTTAGCCGAGCTCATCCAGCTCCGGCCCGCCGTAGCCAGCCGGACGACAGGCCGGTCGCCGTGGAAAATGTGCGGTCGTACGGAGGGCAGAGGTACGCTCGGAACGCCACACAAGCTCGGTCGGGTGCTTGTCCCACCCCACCCTTTCCGAACCGCCGCTGCGCATAGGTACATGCGGAGAGAGCCTCCTCGGCTGCATCCAGAATGCCACACGGGAGCTTGTCCCGGCGACGGGAGGCTGGGGAAGTTTTTTTTGTTCGTCTTCTCTATTTAGAGGTCGGTCAGTCGGTCGCGCGTGCATGCATATACGATAGACATCGGCGATGCAGTTCATTTGACGTGCCGATCGTGTCTAGAACTATTTTTTTTCTTGCGCTGACATAACTGTGTAGGTGACAGCTTCCCTGGGGAAAACAAAGTGATATCCAATGTCTGTGAGCCCCCCTATCCGTTTGACAGGATGTACATACCTATTCCCGGGACCCGGTCGATGGTGATGACGACACTCACAACCAAGCAACGAAGCGAAACCGAATACCCATACACCAGCCACTTGCATCAGTATCGCGCTCTAGCGCCAACTGTTCTCAGGAACCGAACAACCCTATATGTAGGTATTGAGAAAACAATGGGTTTCATCGCAGGCCCATCCCGCACCCATTGTGCTGTAACCGCGCATCCGGACCCAAGCCAGCCAGCTAGTCAGCCAGCCGACCGGCCAGACTGACAGACAAACAGACAGCCCAGCCTGCATACTACCTACATGTATCTGAGCGCTGCGCGCGTGCGTTGGTGCGGCCGGCGACATTGCGTAGCAACCCTCCTCCCATACATACCACCTGACATAGGTACATACATGTTGAGAGTCGTGGGAGGCAGGTTAGCCTATGTAGTGTTGCTTTACCGATCTATTGATACTACACCAGCATTGCTTGTACATACATACATACATACGGATTATACGAAGAACCCGATTGTTACCAAACATTTGCCTGTGCGCGTGACTGGGCTTGGGTGCACCGATGGGGGGAAAATCCAGAAACGCAATAGGAGCGCTTAAACCAGGGAGGTGTTGTAGAGTTGCTCATGATGCTACTGTAGGTACATAGCGGCTCGGGGAACCGTATCTTGACCAAAGTTGGTAACTACCCTTACCTATGCGACCTTGATGTCGTGCATTGACTCTCGGATAGAGGTGATGGTGAAGAACATAATGTGGTGGTGGTTTACGGAGAGAACTTGTAGTGGTGCGGATGTAGTATGTACATGCTAGTTATTTCGGACGGGCGAAGGGCAAGTCGAATAATTCCACCAATTCTTGATGCAGAAAGTTTGGATGTGCTGTTGTTGTCGATGGGTATCATTGTCGTTGACAGCGCTTCCGACCCCGTTGCACCCCGGGCCTCGGGCTCCATCCGTTCGCCCACTCCCCACCACCCACACCAGCTGGCATGTCATGTCATGTCATGTCATGTCAGAACATGACGTCTGTGTCATCCACCTATTCCCACCTACACATTTGCTTGGTGATAGTGCCCAACGCCGATCAGCCTCAATTTCACCCTTGGTGTAAACTAACGCACCCCGTAGTGTTAGTGTATGTAGTGGACTACTGTGCTGTTGCTTTTATCTTTGACAGATCAGGGTTCCCATGGGCAGAGAAGACGCCAGTATCTTATCCACAAGTGAACACGTGCGCTCACTCGTTCGGGTTCCAAGCCTTGCCAAGTCTGTCAAAATGCCACCAAGTCCGCTTGACGTTGTTCGGGTGTGTTCACGTGTCCGGCCCTATCCTGCACACACACAGAACTCGACGTCAAACTCTAGAGTATTACTACCAATCGGTAAAATGTTAGTTCCCCTTCTCAGGTCGTCCATCTTTCACACCCCTCCGGTCCGTCCCGCTATCGCATTCAATTGTTATCGCATCCTCCAGTATCAAGGACGGTCCATGCCCGCCCCGGCTTTCTTGACATCCCACATTGAACTCCTCTAACTATGTACCCCCCCATTAGTTAGCGCCGCCCGTCTCGCGTGGCTCGCGTGGCTCGCGTGGTTGGTGACAGCAATACGAGTAAGTATCAAGTGGGCATGGCTGTCCACATCCCGCTAAGTAGTAGTTATCAACCCCGAGCACGGCATGTTGCCTCGACCTCGAAGAAGCATGTGCTTGCTTGCTGCTGTTGTTGCGCAGCGTTCTCCGCACCAAGCCGAACGATCCGGGACATGCCAAAACTGTGGATATCATCTCCATCGTCGGAGAAGGTTATCGTCAAAGAACAGAAAAAAATCTGTAGACTGGAAAAGGAAAGTTGATCTCCGATTGTCAAGGACCACCCCCGCTCCCTTTCTTTCTTTCCACAACATGCGCGCCAACAAAAAAACTGGAGAAAGGGCTTGACACCCGAAATCCGAAAACACGATGGCTAGCGTCGGTGTCATGTCAAATCACCGAGGTCGAAAGAAGAAGACGAAAAAGAAGAAGCATGGAATGAAAAGAGGAGTAGTCTCCGCATGTCAGACGGAGCACACCCCTCCTCTCCACACATACATACAATACACCGAGACACCATCCCTACCTATACCGCCGTATTGGATCCTACCAACAATATGCGAGTTAGAGTTTGATGGCCGAGAAGAAACCGAGAACCGCTTTTCATCGGTTGTGTAATCTAGTAACTACATGCACCGTTCGGGGGCACCTCCGTTCAAGGAAGTTGAGATGTTCTGGAAGGAAGCATCCAAAGTACATTTCGTTGCTTGCTTTTTCTCCGTGTCTTGTCTCTTCATGATCGTCCGACGCTTCTTTCCCGATCTTGATGTGGTGGTTTGTTTGATTCCCCCGAACGGAACGATATGGCTTCTAGATCATCTCAGGGGGGTTACAGAACCCGAAACTTACACGACGGCATTGTGGAAAATTGAGGGGATGTTTTAGGTTCTTCAAGGGATGAAAATAATATCATTCACCTTATTATTTACAGGCTCTGCCATGCAGCGCATTCCGTTGCTATTCAATATCAAGCGTCTTTTGTGTGTTCACTTCCAACACTGTCCGTTCTTTGGATCGTCCGGGGGTTTGCTTGCTCGCGTGAATTACCGGATTGAGCCTCGGCGGACGAGGATATGGGGGCGGGGGAATCAATCAGCACATCATCATCATCACGGGGGCGTGGAGAGAGATGTGATGAGAGGGTGTGTGGTCTATTTTCCCTTGTTGATGATGTGGGTGAGAGTGATGACAGCATCGCCGAGTCTGTGATGACATCCTGTCAAATTTGACACCTTTTTTTTGCCCAAAGAGCGGTCCACGCATGGTGATTCTGCGCTAGTTAGCGCTGTGTGGGGATGGCGCATGCACTAGGTAGGTGGATCTTTCGGCAAGTTTGTGTGTTGAAGAGGGCTGAGGGAACATGACGATCCTTCCTCTTTCTTCACATGTCAAAAAAACAATGCTCATCGGCAAAACGTGTGATTGATGATGTATCGAGGTTCGAGGTCCCCAACAAAAGATGCTGACATCTGCGCTGATAGGCAGAGCTGTCCGTGTCATTTTCGTCGTTTTGGGGTCAGGGATTAGGCCACAAGGTAAATGGTTGACCTCTTTCTTGCCTCGATTCGAGGAAGCCCCGTCAATAGTGAGAGTCTTGACGAGCCGATGCTCACCGTGCTTCGCCTTCTTTGTTTCGGGCCCCATCTTCGCCGGTTAAAGCCCGGGCGATCTGGTTCCCCGATCCCCGATGGCATATCTCCACCACCATAGCTCGGCGGAGAGACCGAGATTGGGGTGTTGGTGTTGTTCAAGCAAGAGAACAGAGGTGTGTAGTTCGGGGGCTTTCTTGCGCAAACAGAGATTTGGATCACGAACGTGCTGTGTGTTGTGTATTCTGGACAGGCTGTTTCAAGGCACGAGATACTGTCATCTGTTTGTGCATAGAGTTTGGTTCTGAGTGTTGCTGCGTCGTCGCGAGCTCGATACCTCATTCGTGCAGTGTCAAAGCCCGTTGACGTCGCAGTCAGCCATCCACCATGCTTGGCATAGCGGCGCGAACGTTATGACGGCATAAGGGCCAAGGCAACGGTGATGCGCATCTTTCCATGGATGGCGGCGCGGATGGAGGCTCCGAGACCCGGAGCGAGGACCTGCTTTGGGAGCCGTCCCCGATGCAAGGCTTTCGCGGGGGGTTTCATCCACCAGATGCAGTCATGTCGAAGCGACGGGGGGTAGAAACAATGAATCGATCGTGGGGTTCACAGGCCGGGAAACAGCAAAAGAGCTTGCAGTAGTGTACACTCTACAGTACGTATGTACAGTCCATACATGGAACACATGGTGGCTGCATGGCTGTCAAGTGAAGAATGCGAATGCGAAAGATGCGTGACAAGTTCCATGTCTCGCGGCGTTCATCTTGACCTTAGATGGCGAAATTCACGAGAGAGGTTGTCTGTGTTTAGCTGCACGGCTTCCTGTCATGGCTTGACATGGCTTGACAGAAGTGAGATGGCGCGTCCCTTCCCGTGGTGGGGGGCCTGGTCCTTGTCGGGGATTTGAGAAAAATCATCACCTTGTGTGTGTTGACTTGTGTGCTCTGGACTGCAAGCTGCAGCTCGTTTGGGGAAGCAGGCGAAACTGCATGGAACATGGAAAATACTTATGTACAAACACTTGTCGGTCCGTTTCCTTTTCTCTCAAGTGAATCCTTTCAATCCTTCTAGAACCACGCAAGGCCGCATCACGGAAGCTGAAGCCGGCCGCCCAGCCCGGGGTTCCAGTCTCGGCTCCTCGGCTACAGACTCCTTTCTTTCATGTGCTGGTCTGGGGCGGCGGTCTGGAGAAGACAAGGGGGAAGGGGGCGTGGGAATCGGCCCAGATGTGAGGTGGGTCTTCACTCTTCTCCTGTCTGTCAAGGCCACAAGGCCACGGGAGGGACGGACCCCCTGGTCCAGGAACGGCTCGAACGGTCAATCTGCCAAACGCGGCATGGCGTGGGTGTGGTGTGGTGTGGGGGCCCTCGTCACATTTCGAGGCCTTGTCAAGGCTGTTGTTTTGACATGGACATGGCCACGGTCAAGCATGAGATTGACCTTCGGGCGCTCCGAGGGTTGGGGTTGTGACGGTCAACGAGATGGCTTTGGTGGCGTGCATCGTCACAAAAAGTGAGCAAGGAGCGGATGGACAAGTGATGGATCAGACGGGGACATTGTCTCAATCAACAATTGACGCAAGACACGGGAGGGCTGAGATTGCGGTTCAACATCGAAGGCGCGGGAGAAGACTCGCCAAGACGGAGCATCCCGTGCGCGGCCGACCTCATGCTTCCGCTTGCAGTTTGGCGCCGCACCCCGATTTCATATCAACCCGGGAGACATCATGTCATGTTTCTGATCCTCTCATCTCTTGCAGACACGGTTTGTGAGTGTTGAGAGGTCCTGCAATGAAAGTCGGAGATTTCCTGATGCGTTTCTTGCATTCTCAAACCCCTCCTAGCACGTGTCATTTTGATGTTGCATTGCACAAGCAAACAAGGAGTGAAGAGCGCACCAATCTGAGGTAGGTTAAAAACAAAACCATGGAGGCAAAACTCTCGGAAATGCTGCCGATCGTGTGATCGAGTTGAGCCCTGCGCTGTCAGATGCGACCTGCTATTGCTTGGAGCCCAAGACGGAGAGAGTGGAGTTTTTCGCCCAGGTGAGATCTGTGACAGCTTGTTCTGGCCGGGCAGGTGCATCTCTGCTGTTGGAGCAGGGCTACGGGGTGATTTAATCCGTGTATTATTACCTTACCGCAATACGCACCGCATCAACGCCTGTTAGGGCAGAGTACCCCGGACCTTACAAGTCATGCCTTCTTCCATTTTTCCATCCACACCTTTTGCCGGACGACGCTCGCAGCTATATCACGCCCTGCTAAGATGTCAGGACCAGGAAACGGTCGTCACCAGACAGAAACCGTTGACACGCATGCAGCCAAGCCCGGCTTTTGCTCCCGCATCGGCAGGTCGAAGCCGGCGGCGGCGCCAATCAATTGGCCGTCCCAGATTTTTCTCGAACTCTGACATTCGGCTGTTCTACGGTGTCCCGTTGTTTTGCCGCTGGCTAGCGCCCTTGGGTGCTTTGTCAAGGCCGCGTAAACATGGTACGCATGCTTACTACCGCCGTATACGTGCTATTACACTTACAAACTGACCGAGGGGCAGTAGACACACCTACCTATAGTGAACACCTATCCCCGTGTCACCGAGCCCGAGCCAAAATGCGTCCAGGCTCAGCCAGAGCACGTGTGTCGCCCTGCGGCCATGCCGGCGTTGCGGTACCACGCTATGCACTATGCAGGAACTGCGAGTGACTGCCGAGTGCTACCATAGTGCGCCGCCGGGCTACGGTACTCCTGCGCAAGATGTCCTCCATGGCCCGGGTAGGCTGTCGCCTCTACGTACCGAGTTCTTTACCGTGTGTCGGTCATCTGCCCTATAATATGTACCTGCCTGCAGCAGTAGTGGAAACGAACCCTGATCTGCTAAACGGCACGGAACGGGGAAACCAAAAGACAAGGCAAGCGACGGATGAGGTCTAGTCCGCTGCTTGTTTCACTCGCCTCGATGCGCCAACCGCCGCGGTACTGCCGATGACCAAGATTTACCGTCGGCATCAACCAGAGACGACCGTTATGCGGAAACCGACGACAAGAGACAAACGGCTTTTCATAGGATCGACGAAACTCGCAGGCGTGCCTTTTCCCATCCATGTTCCAGAAGATCCAGTTCCACCGATGAGTGCATATCGGTACTCCGTTCTTGAGTGATGAACCAACGCCGTTGCCAACAGCACACCTACTACCGTAGTATATCAGGGACTTTTTGCATCCATTTAGCCTAGGGCCGAACGAGCCGTACCAACGGACCGAGACAGGATTACGCAGTGCCGCGGTTTGCGACCGGCGACGAACAGCAATGTGGCATCCAGAACCTCCATCCCACGGATCAGAAGCCTGATGACTGATGATGCCATAAGGCAAGGCTCTGGAACAGAACCATGGGCAGCCAAAACTGGCCCCCTGGCGTCACGAGCGCTGCCACACAGTGGTAATGGGACGTCAAACTCTCAAACAATCCCCCACACGACAGAAAAAAAGGTCCGATGTGGAGAAGGGGAGATCTGGTACTGGGGAGTTGAGATTCCCATGCAACGCAACCCTGCCACTGCTGAGACACCATGGTTCGATGCGATGTGATCGACGTCAACCTGTCTTTCCCCTCCTTCCCTTCTGGTAGTTAACGGCCTCCACTGTTTTTCATCAAAAGACCGAGACTCGTTCGGTAGTTATTGTCTTGGAATGGATAAGGCAAATGTCACGTCTCTCTCTTGACCACGATTTATCACAATGCGGGAAAGATACTATAGGGACGGAGAATATTGACATGGAGCATCTACTAGAGGAAGCAGGATACATATGCCAACATATAGTAAACCGAGCATTATACCTACCCTCAAGAGGCAAGTCGTCGGTTCGCCGTCAGATCACGCTGTGACAGACGTTAGCCGAGCCGCGCCGGAGCGTCAAAGCAAGTCGCTTCACTGTCACTTTGCTGTCACTTCGGTGACACAATCTTCGCCTGCTACCCTACCTTACTGTTGAAGCATCTGTCTCCGGCTCCTCTGTCGGCTGTCACCATCCTCAGAATCTGTCTCTCCGCTTCCACACGCCCTCATCCAGCATCACTCCGAGCTCTGGCTATCTCCGTCCCGTCTACATACCCTCGTGAACTAATAAATCTGCGAAATCACTCAATCAATCTCATGGACAGGCCGACCAGTTTTTGGCTGGGGAAGGCCCCGGCACAGCAGTTGACAGGAAGGCCGGGGGGGCTAGCAAACCCCCTCAACCTCGGCTCACATTCCGAGCGGTAGCACGCAACCATACTCTGTATCTGTGGAGCTTTTTTCAACGGTTTTGATGTTACTTTTGCTTTTTTTGCTCGGTGACGATGATGAACCCCCCAGTCTCTACACTCTTGTATGTGATGTCTTTCTTGTGTCAACAACTGCGTAGTAGCACTAATACTCCGTAGGCGAAGGCAACCCCCCGTGGGCGCTATAGGATTACCTATCACACCCCCCCATACCCGGAAAGTCATTCTGTCCGGGATGTCGGGCCGAAAAAAAGGTGAGATTGGGAGCAGGGCAGTTGGCCAACGTTCGAGGCGAGAGAGCACATGCATCAGGTTTTGTTTGTTTGCCTGGGTCTGACGAAGGTGATGAAAAAGAAAGAAGGGTGAAGCTGGGTACCGAGAGGAAGTGGTAGTATGTTAGGAAGTTAGGCCCGAGAGGCGATGGCGACGGCGACGGCAGCAACTACAAAACAGATGCTCAAACCAAGAAAGAAGAATACGCATGATTTAAATCGTAGTATCATGACGAACGATGATTGGGGCGGGAAGAACGGTGGGCAAGCAAGCACAGAAACACGGAAGGGCGGGAAATCTTCTAGAAGCACGAGAGATTACTTTCATACACCGTCAACGAAACGGGTTTTTTTCTCATATGACATCCATGGATGGCTTGCGCAGCGCGTCGTGGCCAATTAGGGGTGGGAGAGGTACATACATACTAATACACACGTCACATGAATATCCAGACATCTTGTTGATGGGGATGTGTATATCGTGGTAGTAGATTGTGTCGCACATGACAGAGAACCTAGGTACCTACTCTATCAGCGATATGAAGGACGGCGTATAGCGTCCCCTTTTCGGTGCACCAGCTCTCTCACGACGACGGGACTAATAACTCCGTAGCCCTGGGTCTTCGGTATTGAAGTCGCCACGATCATGATCTTTGCGGGTCTTGTAGGTGTAGTCTCAAGAGTCGACCGAAACGCCAGCTTGCCTGATCCACAATATTAGGAGGACGGCCGATTGCCGGTGTTTCAAACCGCCCTTCATCGAATCCTCCCGCTATGACTCAACAGAAAAAAAAGAGCATGTTTGCCTCTCTGGCGTGTCTCTCTGCCTGTTACACAGTCCGTCTATGGGTAGAATGCGGAGGAGATCGGAGAAAGGGAGGAGTGTTTCCGGCAACGATTGATGAAATGCTACCACGACTACCCCAATCCTGTCACACCCCGCGGAATGACATGACATGACATGACGCGACTGACACACAATCCGCCCTAGCTACCCGTTGAGGGGTGGTGCCCCGTGGGGAGACCGACCCCAAAACGCTCAGCGTGTGTACAGAGGAAGGGGGTGGGAGCGGGGGACGTAACCTCGGCTGTCTGCTCTATTCAGTGCTTGTTATCCCGTATCTCAAGGTCCGTTCTTGACTGACTGACTGGCAATGGATGTACCTACCCATCGTCGAAATAGACGAGAGTGTCAACGGGCGGAACACCTCGCCTGTGAGCCTTCTTACCTTACCTAGCCTGCCATCAACACCTATCCAGGCAGGCAGATACCGAGGTGTAAGTCGAGAAGCCTCTTTGATGTGTTTCAAGAGTCATTTCTGCGCGTAGAAAGAGAGAACTGAAACTGAACACGGATATCAAGACAAACAAGGCATCTCGGCCCGCCACCACTCACACACAACCACCAAGGCTGTCAGGTACTGTATTGTCCGTGCTGCTCGGCAGTTACCTAGATAGGGACTATCGCGGTGTCATTCCCCGGATGGATGACAACCTCCCGAGGTAGGTAAGGTAATTAAGCACTTGGAGAGAGAATGGAGAAAACAGGGGGAGCAAGTACCTGTATCAAACCCCCCGCATCGGTAGTCAAGCCGCCGGGTTGTCCCTCAACAGTACCGTGTAGGTAGGCCACTCTGTCGGTAGGCACCTAATAACCAGGCCGAGAGATCGCTTGCCCCGTCAAGTCAATATCCCGCAAACTGTCAAAACAAACAGGTAGGTCATGACACATGACACCGTCACCGGCAGGGTTACCTTCGCTTGACAGCAACGGAGATACACACATACACACAGACTCAGACCGGTATTCCGTACTTGCTTCAGACGGATACCTACTCCGGACGTCCTTAACGTCGCTAACCCCACATGTTCGTCCTTTCGCCCCCTCCTCCAAACCATCCCCTGACAGCATTCCAGGTGCTACTCAGTCTGACGCTGACATTGACACACCCACCTACTGTCGTTGACAGAATCCGACAACTCTGGGAGGAGGGAGAGAGGAATGAGCATGTGACATACCCATCCTGCATGATACATCAACCACCTCCAACCACATACTCCTTACTGAAAGTCAAGTAATACATGGAGTAGAAAAGGTAATAGCACCGTAAATTAAGTTGCGTCACTCATGCAGGTTGACAGGTGAAATGGATGTCAGTTTCTCCACCCGTAAGTGGGCATGTCCAAGGTCACTATCGCGAAACCGCTGAGCCCAAGGCGAAGAGGGGAGGTCAAACGAGAGATATACCTGAGGCGGGTGAAGAGGGAGGTTACCGATGGACTGTGTAATCCGGACGCTAACATATGTCTATGTTCAAAACCTGTCTGGGCATAAACGATACACTGTCGATGACTATACATAAACCTAGACCAACCAAACATCAGGTAGGAAAACATTGTTTCATAACGATGAGGAAATAAACACACCGTAAAATCCCTCGCCTATCCAACGTCCATGTACATAAAATGCATATACATATGCCAAATGACATGGTATATCCAACCCAACCCAACCTAACTCCCTAAACGCCGCGCGATAGTTACCTATTCAAACCCAACCGTCATACCAAAACCGCCCAACCACCATGATCCCACATCCCAACCTTCATACCCAAAACACTCCTCACTTCCCTCTCAACCTCTCCCAAATCTGCGTCGGTCGCTTCCTCACAACCTTCTTCAATTCCTCCGCCTTCTCCCCACCACCGCCGGCTTTCGCCAAACTCCCCGTCGACCCACCAATCTCATCCTGTCCCGCCGCTGCTACCAAGGAGGACGACGACGACGGCAGCCCGGCCTTCTGAAAGACCGGATCATTCCCCAGCCCTTCGCTGCTCGGATCAATCTCGTCATAGTCATGCTCATACTCCTCCGCGGCGGCCGCGGCAGCAGCAGCAGTGGCGGCACAGCTCTGGCTGCGCCCCTTGAGCGACGTTCCCGAGTCTGACCCACCGCTTGCCTCGCGCATCTTATCCAGCGCGCTGGCGAGCGGAGCGACGAGGGGGGCTTTGCGGTCATAGTTGGCCGCGTCGTCGCTGGTTCCCGCGGCGGCGCTAGCCGGCCCTGCCGCCGCCCAGTCGACGTTTCTGAAAGACTGGCTGAAGCGCGGCGGCGGTGGTGACCAGGACGGAGGTGGCTGCAAGTCGGTGTGAGAGGCGGAGCGCATGGACTGGGCTTTCTTGTAGAGCGCAGGGAAGCGGGCCGAGAACTCTTCCTCGAGTTCCTTCTGGCGTTGCTCAACAGTTCGCCTGCGTTCGAGTTTCCTGGAGGGAACCAGGTCTGCTGTTGGGGTGCGGACTTGGCTTGTGAATGCCGTCAGCCACTCACGGTATTCGGCGTCTCGCCGACGGGCCTCCTCCTGAGAAAGAGTCAGTCGCATCTATCACCAAACCGTTCATGTTCGTGTTGGCTTACCTCTGTCGGGCTAGGCATTTGACGGAGACCGTCGATGTAATCCTTGGCCTCCCTTGTCATCTTGGCCCCGCTGATATACTTGTCAAACGAGGCAGAGAACTCGCGGTAATGGCCCTTGAGAATGAAGCACTGGCCTTGCCAACCCTTTTGCCGGAACTTTGCATAGAGGGCTTCGGCGACGGGGCACTCCCAACTAAACTCAATGACCCTGTCATAGAAGACAAGGCACTTGAAGCGTGACCACTTGCTGAAGCTGCGCCGGCTCTGGTCGTCCATGATGGTGTCTTCGATCATCTCGAGCGACGTGGTTTCGATGAAACTCAACGGGGCACGTAAGTTGATGGCATCGTGAATGTGGGACCTCTCAAACTCGGTGGTGGACCGAAGGTCAACCAGTAAGATACCCTTGGCCGGATAGATTTGCAAGAGTTTGTTGAGATGGCCGGGGAGAATCATGTGCACCTCCGGACGGCCCTGGCTCTGATGAGGTTCGGCCCTCAGACCCTCCAGGTTGAGCGCCATGCCCATTTCCTCCCGACGATGTTCGAACCAAGCCTAAAAAAAATGAAGAGTCAGCAGCCGTGAGAGAAGCAAGGACATCGAATAACTTACAAAGAGGTCAAACGGCTCGACGCCAAGACTTGAAGCAAGATGGCCAATGGTAGTTGCTGAAGGAGCGGGATCCGATGTGAAATATTCTTCCAGTTGGCGTTCGACATGCGGAGGCATTGGCCGCCACGAAGCAACGTCATGGCTTTGTGGGAAGACCGAGTGTATGGGGCCCGGCGTGGTGTTGAGACTCGTTGCACTTGACGGCCCTGCTACCTGGGAGAAGTACTCAGGGACGGCAGGGACGGGTGGAACTGACGAGCTGAACTGTTGCCGGTCGGAGGTCTGGAACGAAGCCACCGACGGCATCTCTCTCAGAGAGCCGGCAAAACTGATCATCGAAGGCCGCGGGGTCAGTCCTGAGACTGGTTGGTGCTGCGGCAACGGCGTGGAAACTGAGTGCACTGGAACATCTAGTGATATTTGCTGGGATGGGGCGATCGAAGCAGTATCGGCTTGATCGACGTAGTCCCCAGGCATATCACTCGTTGATTGAACGCTCTCGGCCGGCGTATATGTCGTTCCGGAGATTCCGGACTCGCTGTCATCACGCACACGGCTCGCGGAGCTTACCGACCTCTCAATCCCGGCTCCGTTGACGGCGGTAGGCGTCCGATCCGAAGTCTCGGTCCCATCAACGTCGGCAGTCCTGTGGTCATCCGGCTTCGCTGTAGCTTCGCTGGCCGCCGGTACGGCCTCCCCAGACGATTCCTTCTTTGTCTTGCGAGCGTGAAGGAGGTTGTTGGACCGGATGAAGGCGACAAAGGAACAAGCAGGATCATCTGGTAACAAGTCCCAAACCATGACGGGAAGCGACAGCAGGAGGAGGGTTGAATGACTCTTGAAGACGCCTTGGACCTTGACATGCTTCGCAATGGCGGGGAATGAGGCCAGCCAGTTCTCCCAATCATTCAGATCCAACTGTTGGTCGTCCTCGAGCGCCAATGAGATCAACACATGGGGTTCGTCCTCGTTGGGGTCGGAGGCACCAGGGATGACAGACAAGTCAGGCGGGATAAAGGGCGGCGGCATTTCCTCCACCGGGTTCCTCCCTTCGAGCATCCTCGGATAGGACGGCTGGTTCCAAGCAAGAGGATAACTAGCGGGCGAAGTGCCTAATGGTGGCTGTCGTTGTGGATGGGCCTTTTGCGGGACTAACCGGCGGATCTCGATACTGGCGGCTTTGTGGTTGGACGTCATCATGAAGTGCACAGGCGTCGTTCGCGCTTCGAAGTGTTTCCCGTTAATCAAGATGGGGCGAGGGTGTTTTAAGCGGGCAAGAATCTCGGCATGGAGCATGGCGGCGGAGAAGGTACGTTGACGCCACTCCATCAAGACCTCAATCAGGGCATTCGTGAACGAGTAGCGGCCCGGGTCAGGAGCGATGGCATCCCAGCTGGAAGCCGAGATGGTCTCAGTGATGCTCCGGCCGGTGGCGAAGGTAGCGCTCGCGGCTCCGGCGCAGCAGTCGAGGAGGATCAAGACATCCGAGATGGACCTCTCGAGCAATGTTTGGATCGCGGACCATCTGTTCCTCATCAGTATCTCATAGGGATGAATCACAGAACGAGGACTAAAGTAATGGCTTACTGTAACCATGGTGACCCGGGCATTCGGTTCCTGGAAAGCGTTAGATATGGGCCAATATCCAGGGGCTCGGAGGGGGAGCACACTTACGCGCACCAGGTGCTCTGCCTCGCCTCGTCAATCTTGGCATGGCCACCATAGTAGACAACGAACAAGGTGTCCTCAGCCTCATGCTGCTTCACCATGTCGCCAATCTTGAGCATCAGCTCGAGATGGGGATTCTCGGACGGGATGGCGAAGATGTCGGTGGAGAAGTTGTAGTGCCTGCGAAAGCACTTCTCCAGGTCCTCAAGCTCGGGCAGCACAAACAAGTCATCCGACTGCCAGTGCAGCATGAGGGCGTGCACCTTGTTGTATCGTTGGGCATCCCGGCCGCGGTTCGGGAAGGCCCTGCTGGCGGACTGGGAAGAGGAAGGAAGATGTTAGACAACAACCTCTCCACTTCCAAGAACAAGCTTTCGACTTACATTCTCCAGCGCCCGGGCGAAGCTCTCAATGTGCTTGACATGGTACTTGACGCGGCTGATATCGTGAGTCGCGGCGATGGAGCTCTCAGGGAGCGAGCCATACTGCGGACATAGGTTGTGAGTTAGAGTGCCCCTCATTGTACAAACACCCAAAGATAAGGACCTACCGCAGAGTCGGCGCTGCTCATGGCGTCGTCGCTGGCCGGCCGCCTGGACCGGAGGATGGTGAAGGGTGCTTGCCCCTCCATGATGGCGAGCCCGAGGGCCACGGGCCGAAGGTATAAAGCGCGGCGAGCAGCAGCTCAGGATGGACGGCGGCGTCTCCCAGATTCAGATTCCCAGAGCGGATACCCGGGATTGGTTCCACGGGCTACGGTCCCCAGATCCACGGCGGTCAACTGTCGGGTAGGTCGGGGGTTCCACGGGGTCCACGGGGCCGGAGATGGCACCAAGCAGTGGTTTGTTTTTTTTTGCGAATTGCCACTCTGTTGTACGCTCTGAGAAAGCATGAAGCAGGCACGAGGCGAGATTCGCGAGATTCTCTGGCAGTGGAGAGACGCTGATGGAGAGGTTGTCACTGTTACTGTCGCATTCGGGCGGCGCTTTCCTGTCTTTCCTTGCTCATGATCGCCCTCTTTCGTCGGGGCGAGATCAACGGTTCTGGAAGGAAAGAATCACCCCTTCAACTGCTTGGATCAGCTGCTGATCGCTGCTTCCTGCTTTCCCCTCTGCGCTCTGCCTCTTACTGCGTGGGGACGCCGGCGTAAGGCCAAGCATCTGCGACTGAGGCGCCTCCCCCGGTGTCCAAATCGGGTTTAGCGCCTATGCCGGCCGGTGTTTGCTTTGGGAAGGACTCGGCCGTCGGCCAAGCTGTGGGTCCGGGTATGTGTCCCTGGCCAATAGGAAGGCAGAACTGGATGTGTCAGCAGCAGGGCTGGATTCCACCGGGAATCCGCAGGGCTGGCCTGACTCGGCCAGCTGGCTGCTCAGCTTGGCAGGAGCTGAAGCTGACCTCGCTGGAGTTGCTGGAGTTCATGCTCTACCGAGATGCGCCTCACCACCGAACTGTAGCTGCCGTCAGAGCCCTCCTTGCCTTCGGTAGCCGCATCCTGCATCCCGGACTTCGTGGACACCTTGATGGGCCGGGTCCAGACGTCATTGTTGACTAAATCTAGCACCTAGACCGTCGGGTTGGACTCCCGAATCAAGGAATCAAGCCATCATGAGGGAACGCATTACGTATCTCCAAAAGCTAGGGGACTTCGTGGACCCCTCGGCAGTCCGAGTTGACACCGCCGGCATCAACGGCCCGGATGTCGATGCCGTCCGCGAGGATCGGCTGACTCTCGCCTTGGACGAACTGCCGGCGGAGCTCCGGGCATTGCTCGCGAGCACCAAGCATCTTCATGTCCGATGGGTCAGCACAGACGCCCACCATGTCGTAAGCCCGGTGTTGGCACGGTTGCCCCCCGGCTTTCATGTCTTTTTCACTCCAGACAACAAAAGTGATAGTGCTGTGGCGGCGTCGTAGGTGGCTCCAGCATCCCCTTTCCGTGACCGACATCCATGGCTGAAACCGCATGTCAGAGCCAGGTTATGCCCAGAGCTGGGGGAAATTTTTGGTGACATATCCTGCAGCACACTTGAGGTAAGCTCCGCGCCGGTGCTAAGCGGAGGCCAAAAAAAAAATCTCTGACTAGCCTTTCTCTAGAATTCCTTCACCACCTTACCCAGGGACCGCTTCTCTCATTCACCGGCCCACCAGTACTTCCAGCAGCTCGACAGCCTCGAGCACTTCATTCGCTATGCCAAGGGTCACCTATGTCAGCCAACCGACAAGGCCTGCTCAGCCAGGCTAGACGACCTGTCAAGCGCCGCCTCGCTGGACATCACCTACGATAGCTCCGAAGGCCCCTTACGCATCACCGCGCTATGGCCCTACCAACGCCATGCCATCAGCGCCACATCTCGGCCGGGGATGCGGACCGAAGTCGGCATCCTGTCCAACGACAAGCCCAAAACCCTCGAGCCGCACGAACTGGGGGTAACAGGTCTGCTCACCGTGCTCGGGCAGGACTCCAAGCCGTCGGCGGCCATGTTCAGCTTCCCGTCGCGGCACCGGGATGCCGAGTCCACCTTCTCTGCCCGCTTCCTCTCGCCTACGGGTTTACACCCCACCCTCCAGCTCCGCCTCTCCTCCTCCGTCCTCCCGCCCGAGGCACACCAGCTGCAAACCACCTCCCAACTCACCTGCAGCCCTTACGCCTACCTCACCCTCCCACGCACCATCTTTGCCGACAAATACCAGCTATCCGACCCGCTCTTCCTCGCCTCCAAGAACCTGACCACCCTCCGGCACACCACGCAGCCCGTCGATCTCGAGGCACCGGAATATGCCGTCAAGACCTGGGGGTCGGCGATCCTCCTCCAGCTTGCCCCGCCCTCGTCCGCATCGTCGTCGTCGTCGTCTGCTGAATGGACAGCCGAAATCCCCCTCCACCTGCGCTACTTCGCACCCGTCAGCGGGGGGTACGCCACCGTATCGGTTCCGTATCCGGCCGTGTTTTGGGCGTGCGAGCCGCATGGGGAAGGTGACGGGGATAGTGGTAGTAGTGTGCTGGAGTTGGGCAAGAACCCGTTCGAAAAGCGCGGGCTGGGGTATGACGGGCTGTTTGAGGACGGGACGGTGTTTTGGCATGTCGCGCCGCGGTCGCCGACGACGGGGCGGGGCGGTAAGCTGGTGACCGAGGTCCGGGTGCCGGTGTTGGATGTGGATAGGGCGGGGTGGATTGGGGTGGGCACGGGGTTGGTGATTGGGTTGGGGTTTGCTTGGGTGGTGTGGAAGTTGGTGGGGGTTTGGATGGGGAGGAAGGCAGGAGATGTTGGGGAGAAGAAGAGGCAGTGAAAAGGGAGGTATGTAATGGGTTGGGATAGATGATGGTGTCGGAAATAGGTTGCCTACATCTTTGATGGATAATCAGGGAGACGAGATAAAGATGCCAAATAAGGTTACCACCATCGAAATATAGTTTTCATGTGTGGAATAACCATACACAACTAGTCCAGACTATGCTGAACATTTGTATGTAGGAGCAAAGTAAATAAATAGCCCCTGGCCCCAGCTGACCTCTCCGGCGGTCGGGCCCGGGCCCGGGGTCAGTTCTCGGGTCCGGTCCGAGTGGGGCTCCGGCCCGTCGGATGACGTCACACCCGCTCGACTAACCCCACTTGGCACTTAATGGACCCGAAGAAAGTCGATGCCATTGATTTCCCCCCTCTTCCCCCCCTTTCCTGTTGCACTCTTTGGACTCAACATGTGTGATGCCAAGTGCTCTCCGTTCGTTGGATTGGATGTGACAGGATGGGATCGTACAGATACGAGTGTCCAACGTGCTTTGTGGGGGTGGATTGGAGCAAGTCCTACCGCCGTTGATGTCTGGGGAGGACAAAGGACAATAGCATTGTTAGAATTAAGTACTGTGCCAGAGCATTGAAGTACTTCTCAGAAAAAACGCATATGAGGCGGACTTTGGCACCGGCTCGTACCTAGATCCAGGGCAGATATTCATCCGAATCCGTTTGTCAGGTACTGTGCGGATTCTCCCTCCACGACAGACGGGATGTTCCCTGGCAAAGTTCCAAGCTTGGCTTGCTCCATGTCCACACTTCCAAGGTTGGGGGGACAGTGAGAATTTGATGTCTTTGGATCTTATATATCTCTCGGACATTCACTCAACTCCATCTTATTCCCCAACGACCCTCAATTGTCCGTTATATGACCCTAGATTTCATCTCCCAGCTATCGTTTGGTCACCATACCGGACTTCCTCCAACATGTCTTCCAAACCCATCTTCCTAGCTACCCATCCCCGTGCCCTGTCCACCGTGTTCGAGCGCATCTTCATGACGCGCACAGATGACCTTCATTGCGTCCATGAACCGTTTGGCGATGCCTTCTACTTCGGCCCGGAGCGCCTCAGCGATCGGTACGAAAACGACGAGCAGGCCCGCAAGGACAGCGGGTTTGCCGACACGACGTTTGCCGACGTCATGGACAGCCTGTTGAAACCCACCAACAACGGGGTTCGTATCCCACCTCCTAGACATTTAGCAGAACGAATACCCCTCCTTGACTAACACTAACCAACCGTTGTCTCACAGGGTAAACGCCTCTTCATCAAAGACATAGCCCACTACATTTTCCCGCCCGACGGCAAGCCCGCCAGCATCGCGCCCTCTCTCGTCAATTACAACCCCCCAAATAGCACCACCACCAATGGCAACACTGACACCACCAACGGCTCCTCATCCTCGAAGATCCCAAACCCAACCGTCATCCCCCTCCCCCTCCTCCGCCAATTCCACTTCGCCTTCCTCATCCGCCACCCCCGCCGCGCCATCCCCTCCTACTACCGCTGCACCGTTCCCCCTCTATCCGCCCGCACCGGCTTCCACGACTTCATGCCCAGCGAGGCCGGCTATTCCGAGCTCCGCCGGCTGTTTGACTACCTGCGTGCCGAAGGCGTAATCGTCGATCGTGACGCTGCCGCCGCTGGTGGGACTAACGGGGTAAACGGAGGAACCAACGGCACCTCCTCCACTCCCAACTCCAACGAAGCGGTCAAAATCACGCTCATCGACGCCGACGACCTGCTCCTCCACCCCATCCCCATCCTGCGCCAATTCTGCGCTGACATCGGCATCCCCTTCTCCCCCTCCATGCTGAGCTGGGGCGGCGACGAGGAAGGCCAGCAGCGCGCCGTGGAAGCGTTTGCCAAGTGGGACGGCTTCCACGATGACGCGATCCACAGCACCGAGCTCCGGCCGACGACCAGGGAAGGGAAGGAAAAGAAAGACAAAGTCACGGAGGAGGAGGAGGATCGGGAGTGGAGCGAGAAGTACGGGGAGGAGGCGGCGAGGGTGATTAGACGGTGCGTGCAGGAGTGTTTGGGGGATTATGAGTATTTGAAGGGGTTCGCGTTGAAGGTTGAGGAATAAGTAGCGGTGGGGAGTTGGGTTGGGGAGAGTTAGGTAGGATGGGTAGGTGTTTACCTTGGCAAATGGATAAAAGAAAGCGGTGTTGAGAGACAGCGAAGATCTTTTGTCTGGGAGGGTTGCTTTTAGAGCAATCGGAATAGCCCATCTTTGTTTCAAGCCCGTCGTCTCTATTTCCTCAGTATACACACGTTACATAGAGTTACAAGTACAACCGCCCCGGCCGCCACCGTCTCCATGCGGATTGTAATCCGCTCCCCTTCGTCTTCTATCGCAGAGGCTAGGTTGGGTAGCAGCTATCCCTAGAAGATGACCTTAACCCCGTCGAGGAGACCACTTCAACAGAGCGACCCTTAGCTCTCCACCCCCTCTCGTCCAACCAGGCCGATCTTATACCTTTCCAACTGGCCCGCTTCACGCATCGACCGCCTGTTCCTGTTCCTGTTTCTGTTCCTTGGCCGCCCTCTTGGCCTCCATCTCCTTCTTAATCTGCTCCCTGAACTCCTTCCTGGGTGGGAGATACGTATCCTTATCCACCAACCCAGGCAAGCCGACAAGGTGCTCAACGTTAGGCGTCCACTGCTGGGCGTAGTACTGGTCCTGCTCGTTGGCCCAGTAGATCTTTGCCTTGTGCAGCTTGACCTTCGTCGTGGCCCGCAGCACGTTGCCGTCCTCGTCGGCGACGATGACGGGCTTGCCCTCCTCCTCGACGGGCACCTCCACCTCCATGAACCGGCCCAGCTCCTTGAACTTCTTGACGCGCTGGATGACCTTGGTATCCTTGATCCCGCGGTTCTTCTCGGGCAGCGTGTCGTCGAAGAGGACGATGTTGCCCTTCCCCCGGCCGGCGAGCACATAGGCGATGTCGGCGACCGTGTTGCCGCGCTGGTCGAGCAGCTCGCGGCCGCGCTCGCCCTGGCGCTGGAGCGACAGGAGCCGCTGCCGCTCCTCCTCGGACGCGCGCTCCTTCCAGTCCAGGTAGTGCATCTTCTGCAACTCGCGCAGCTTGGCGAAGGCGCTGCGGCCAATATCGCCCTTGCCCTGGCCGAACTCGATCATGAGCAGCGGCCACCACAGGTCCTTGCGCAGCGCCGCGGGGACGAGCTTTTTGCCGACAAAGTAGAATTGGCGCATGGCTTTGTTGGACTGGTACCGGGAGAGGAGTTAGCTTGGGTTCGGTACTGTTGTGAGGGGTTCGATGGAGGGTCTATTCTATCCGGGGAAAAAACGTACGTCAAGGACCGGCTTGAGCGAATACACCGTCTGATTCGTCATGATATGATGAAACACCCAAATCCGCTCGCCGTGCAACCGCTTACTGTGTGCATGCTGGGGCATGTACTTCATGTTTTTGCTCATATCTTCCGAAAGCTCGTCGGCCTCATCCAGGAACGCCGCCATTTCCTCCTTCTCCTCCTCCGATTCGGGCGCCAGTAGCTTCTCCAGTTCCTTCTGCCGCTTCTTCGTGTGCGACATCGAATACCGTTGCTGGCTGCCGGCCACAATTTGGGACACTCCTATCCTTGCTGTCGGCGTCGGGACTGATAGCCTCCCGGTGACGGCGGCCCGGAAGAGGAGGGAGCTGCCCCGCGCAGCGGGGGTTGCTCCGAGGGTTTGGAGCCCCCGGCTGCTGAGGAGCAGCGGGAGTGGTCGGAGGGTGTTCATGGCGTCTGGTCGGATCTCCCTAGCTGGTCGATCTCGGACGCTCCCTCTCTATCACCGGAACAGCGTATCCGACTGGTCGTTCGATCTCGTGGTGGGGTGAAAGGGCGTCGTCGTCCACTCGTCGTCCCGAGGTCCGGTGGTGAGGCCCCTTTAGTTTGGGAGGTGTTTCGTCCGACCGACACAGACTGCCGCCTCCGGAAGGGAAAACAACAGTCGGATCGGGAGTCGTCGTCCGGGGGCCGTCACGGCTGCGGGTGGTGTTGGGGAAGATCAAGTGCGAAGATGTTATGTCGACGTCGGATCGCGGGCCCAGAATATTTTTGGCCGGGGTGGGCGGGAACCAATTGGCGGCTCCGACTGGCGGGAAATTGTGGGGCTTTGGCCCGCCGAACGCTGGACTTTGCGGCTGCCACTTTCACATCACAGGGATATGGGACATGGAAGACAAGACACACGCAATCACTCAAAACATCATCAATTGAACTCTTGAAGCTTCATGTGGAAATCGGTGACTTTTCATTTCCATTCATCCAGGCAATGATGATGCTATCCTCGTAGTCATCATGCCATTTATCTACCTTTCCATTCCTGATGATTCCCATAATCCCAGGAGACATCCAGTCCAATTCCGTAAAAAAAACACAATCGCCAACCATGCCCGTTGCTAACGCCATGAAGAATTAATCAACCCTCATAAAATCACAAGTCCTCCTCCCAAGACTTTAACCCCCCTTGACTTTAGTCATAGATATCCTCGTCCATAGAATCGGGCGCCACCTCCTCCACTGCATCCTCCTCATCCACCAACATCTCCTCATCTGACATCTCGTCCTCGTGGTTGGGAAGCACCGTCACCTTGCCGTCCACCACATCCACCCTGGCAACCTCGCCGTCGCGGATGTTGCCGCGCAGGATGAGGATCGCCAGCCGGTTAAGCACCTCCTTCTCCAGCAACCGCTGGAGCGGACGAGCGCCATAGGCGGGCGAGTAGCCAGCCGCGCCAAGCTTGTCTTTGGCAGCGTCTGACACGATGATGGTGACGTTGCGGTCGTTGTCCCTGAGGCGCTTCTGGATCTCGGCGATGCGCAGGTCGACAATCTTGCGGATCTCGCGGCGCGTGAGCCGGTTGAAGATGACAATGGACGAGATGCGGTTGAGGAACTCGGGCAGGAAGTAGTTGCGCAGCGCGTTCATGACGAGCTCCTTGGTCGTCGGATCGATCTTGCCGTCCTTGCCGCTGGGCCGAGCCAGGTACTCGGCGCCGAGGTTGGACGTCATGACCACGATGCAGTTCTTGGCGTCGACGATGCGGCCCTGCCCGTCTGTGATGCGGCCGTCGTCCATGAGCTGCAGCAGCACCGTGAGCACCTCCTTGGCCGCCTTCTCGACCTCGTCGAAGAGCAGGATCGAGAAGGGCTTGCGGCGAAGCGCTTCTGTCAGCTGGCCACCAGCGTCGTGGCCGACGTAGCCCGGCGGGGCGCCAATCATGCGGCTCAGCGAGTGGCGCTCCTGGTACTCGGACATGTCGAAGCGGATCATAGACTTCGGGTCGTCGAAGAGGAACTCGGCGAGAGCCTTGGTGAGGAGCGTCTTACCGGTACCCGAAGGGCCGCAGAAGAGGAAGCTCGGGGGCTGGTTCGGGTTGGCGAGACCGGAACGCTGTAGGCGGATGGCGTTAGAAACCGACTGGACAGCTTCCTTCTGGCCGACGACGATCTTGGCCAGGTGCTTCTCCATGTGTAGCAGCTTCTCCTTCTCGGATGTGCGCAGGCGCGTGACCGGGATGCCCGTCCAGCGAGCGACAATCTCGTTGATCTGGTCGGGGCCGACCACGTCCGTGATCATGGAGCCGCCAACGTCGGCGCCGCTCTCGTTCAGAGCGGCATCGGCGGCAGCCTTCTCGCGCTCGAGGCGCTTGATGATCTGCTCTTGCTCGGGGATGGCATAGTACTGAAGGTCGGCGGCGCGGCTGTGGTCGCCCATGCGGCTGGCCTCCTCGGCCTTGACGCGCAGATTCTCGAGCTTGAGCTTGGCCTCCTGGATGGCCTTGCCGCGCTGCCGCTCGCGCTCGTACTTTTCACGAAGAGGGCGCAGCTCCTCCTCGACGTTCTGGGCGTCCTGCTTCGCCTGGGCGAGGCGCGCCTTGGACGCCTCGTCCTTCTCGCGCGACAGGGCGTGGATTTCGATCTTGAGCTGGCGCAGGCGGCGCTCGAGAGAGTCGATAATCTCGGGCTGCGACTCGCGGGCCACGCGCACCGCAGCGGCGGCTTCATCGATCAGGTCGACGGCCGAGTCGGGCAGGCGGCGCTGTGTCAGATAGCGCGCAGCCAGGTTGGCGGCGGCCACAATGGCGGCGTCGGCGATGGTGACACCATGGTGCACCTCGTACTTCTCCTTGAGACCACGCAGGATGGAGATGGTCTCGGGGATGGTGGGCTCCTTGACGAGCACCTGCTGGAAACGACGCTCGAAGGCGGCGTCCTTCTCGATGTATTTGCGGTACTCGGCCAGCGTGGTGGCACCAATGCAGTGCAGCTGACCGCGGGCAAGCATGGGCTTGAGCAGGTTGGCGGCGTCCATGCCACCCTCGCCCGAGGCGCCAGCGCCCATGAGCAGGTGGATCTCGTCGACGAAGAGGATGATGGTGTCCTTGGACTCCTGGATCTCCTTGAGCACGCCCTTCATGCGCTCCTCGAACTCGCCGCGGTACTTGCTGCCGGCCACCAAGGCGCCCACGTCCAGCGAGAGCAGCTTGCAGTTGGCCAAATTATCCGGGACGTCGGCATTGACGATACGTTGGGCTAAGCCCTCGACAACGGTGGTCTTGCCGACACCAGGCTCGCCGATGAGCACAGGGTTGTTCTTTGTGCGGCGGGACAAGATGCGGATGACGCGGCGGATTTCCTCCTCACGACCGATGACGGGGTCGATCTTGCCCTCGCGGGCCTGGGCGGTCATGTCGATGGTGAACTTGGCCAGGTTCTCGTTCTCCGACTCCGTGTCGGCGCTGCGCGAATCGACACGGCGGGTGCCGCGGATGGTGGAGATGGCCTCCTGGATCAGCTTGGGCTTAGGGATGTTGGCCTCCTTGAGAGCGGCCTGGATGGTGTTGTCTTCTGACAAGGCGCTGATCAGGTGGTCAACGGCGATGTACGTATCTTTTTGCACCTTTTGCAGCTCCATAGCCTGGCGCAAAACCTTGTTGAAGCTGGGGCTCATTGAGACCTGCTCGGGCGGCGGGTCTTGGCTGGGGAGGCGCACGAGGGTGCGCTTGAGGGCACGGTCGAAGGCCTGGGGATCGCCATTTGCGCGCTCAACGACCTGGCGGAACAGCGAGCTGGTGGTTCCGGGAGCCTGGTTTTGCTGGTCCTTGCTGGGGTCTGGGAGGGGATCGAGGAGGGAGATAGCAAGGTGAACCGGCACCAGCTGTGAGTGGGCGTACTGCTCGGCCAGGACCATGGCGTCCTCCAGCGCCTTCTTGGCCCGGTCGGTAAACTCCATTTTTGAGTTCATGGTGATGTATGGTATTATGCGAGACGGATGTCTCGGCTTTCGAGTCGTATGTTGTGGTCAGTCGTAGTGGGTGTGAAGTGAAACAAGATGTAGGAGTAGCAAAGCTCGATAGACGACAGTACTGACGTCAGGCTTCGATAGGGATTCTGCTCCAAGGCAGTTCCTGATGCTGTCTGTTGTTTGAGAGATTGTTTGTGCAAAGTTTGTTTACAAAGGAGAGAAGCCAAAGAGCTTCGTGGTGTGAGGAGGGCTTATATCTTGCAAGCTTGGGATGCAGGAAGCCCTGGCTGCCAACCTTTAATCGGCTGAGATGGTATTACGAGCAGTATCGAGGATCGAGGGGAAGCTTGTGGAAGTGGGATGATGATACCACTAACAACGAGAGCGGGCCAGAACCGGGAAGCTCTGAGTGCGGGGCATCCATGGATCCATGGCAACCCTGGCTATCCCGGGCCGCCGTTGGGCGGGCCCGGCGGGAGAAGCCCCACCAAGGCTCCAGATGCCGCCAGAAGCCCCTCGAAGGCTCGGGGTCGCTCTCGGCCTTGGGCATGGGTGCCAAGCCGGCCGGGGCCCGAGTCACGTGAGGAGTATCGTTTGATTGGGCAGTCGATTTTGCCAAGGGTTGGCTCTGCCCCACAGGGCTGAACTGATTGCTCGAGAGCATGAGCAATCGAAGCAACACAACGTCATTCTGCCGCCACTGTCATCTTTGTACGGGCTTCCGAGTTTCCAATGCCGGCATCGTAGAGGATGGAACAACGGTCCCATTCCTAATCGTGTACTGTGAAGCAGTCTACGAGCTAGGTCATACGGGACAGAGCCAGCCGTCATGTAAAACGCCAATGACAGAAAGACGCGAGTGTCACGATGCTCGACATTGTCATTCCAGCACCATCTTGATTCTCTGCCATCTGCTGACTTTGACTTGATTTCGGCGCTGCTTGAATTGATGTGACTTGAAGCAACACCACCACCGCCACTTACTCTCGTTCACTCCATGTAAGCTCACCACCACAAGTCAGTCCTCTCCGGACTCAGACTTGCCCGACATCGTGCCAATCTCACCACCACCATCACATCACCATTACCACCATCATCACTACCACCGTGTCTCCCCTGTCCCCCCAAATCCTCCGCCGCACCTTCACCATGGCGACCTCCTCGCAAACACTTCACCGCTTCATCTCCGCCATGAAGGCCGTCTACGGCGACTTCACCACCCTCCCCTCCTCCACCGCCGCCGCAAGCTTCACCTTCCCCACCAACCCCGGCGCCGGCGGCCACCGCGGCCGCTACCTCTGGACCGACGCCTTCGGGGTCATCAACTTCCTGACCCTCGCCCGCGAGACCTCCTCGCCGGTGTACCTGGCACTGGCCAAGCGGCTGGCGCAGACCGTCCACGACGTCCTCGGGCGAACCCGCGACGGCTCCGCGCGCCTCCCCCGCGCAACGAACGCCGAGCCGCTGAAGGGCGGGTTGCGGATCGGCAAGGTGGATGCCGCCGGCCCGGATGGTGACGGGCAGTATCATCATTACCTGACGCTGTGGATGTTTGCGCTCAATAGGCTTGCGATCGCCTCGCGTGAGAGGGAGTACAACGATTTAGCCGTGCAATTGGCGCGGGCGATTCACCCGCATTTTATGGTTCGCGACCAGGGGGGCAGGCCGCAGCGCATGGTGTGGAAGGTGTCGATGGATTTGAACGAGGTGTTGGTGCACTCCGAGGGCGCGTTGGATGCGGTCACGGGATATGTGATTTTCAGGCTTTTGCAGAAGACTGCTGCTGCTGCTGCTGCTTCCGCTACTGAAGCAGGCAAGGATGGATCAGGGCAAGAGGTTTTGAGTGAAGAAGTGGAGGACTATCGATACCTGATGCAGCACGGCGGAAGGCTTCGGCCGCGCGGGGGCCGTGATCCGCTGGACTTGGGGATGGGGCTGTGGACGTGCCATTTGGCGCGGGACGAGCCGTGGGCGCAGGCCATGGTGGATGCCGGGCTGGAGTCGGCGAGAGTGGTGATGGATGAGAAGCGCGGGGTGGTGGCCAGGGATCCGTCGAGGAGGTTGGCATTTCGTGAACTAGGCGCGTGTCTTGGGTTGCAGTGTGTTGATTCAGGGGACGAGTTGAAGAGGCGGGCAAAGGAGGTGACGGAGTTTTGGTGTGGTTATCTGGATGAGGAGACGGAGGAGGATTTGAGGCCGATTTCGAAGGTCATGTTGGCTGCGGCTTTGATTCCGGGAGGTAAGAGACCCCTGCTGTCTTGAAAAATAGCTTTTGCTGACATTATCATACAGCGTGGAAGGATGGCTATCTGGAGGATGGTTGAAGAGGGTGAGATTGTACAAGTTCTTGGAGAATACCAGAATGTTGACTGACCTATTCTCGACATGGGGCTATGTAGGGGCTTCTAGGCCAAGAGAGGAAAATAAATAAAAACAAGGAAAATTAGAGACGTGCAATACAATGACTAGCTCGCCTTGAATATATTCCATCGATTTATATCGCCCCTCTTGTCCCGTGTTGATGTCCCGTCGTGATGTTGGGCCCCTGAGTTGTCCAGCTTGGGTCTTTCAGGGTTGTGGCTGTCAATGACAGGAGACAGCGGGGCAGCTGTGAACAACCGAGGATGTTTAACCTCCTTCTTTGTGGCTGCCATTCCTCACAAACCAACATTGTCTTATATCGGCCACAACACCGTCGCAACCAGTAAGCTTAGTACAACGATCTCATGATACATTAACTGCTGTCTCCCAAATAAGATGAGCTGTGTCCGGTTGCTGCGACGCTGCGTTTCGACAAGTAGCCGTCTCGCCACCAACGACATCAACTCTGGAGGATTGAAGGGATGTTTACGGGTGAATTCGCGCCTCATCCACAGCCCTTCAAACACAACCCTTTCACATGTTCCGCCTGTAATACGCGGCACCCGGAGCATCCGAGCTGTTTTCGCCCGTGGCGGCACCTCCAATGGACTGGTCATCTGGAAGCATGACTTGCCCCCTGAAGATGAGTGTAAATATCACATGAAACCGTCCATCATCAAGTAACAAACATATCATATAACAACAAGCTGATGAGTGGCATTTCCCCAAGGGCGCCATGTCCTCCCCGCTCTAATGGGCTCGCCAGACCCTTTCGGCCGCCAGCTTGACGGCATGGGCTCCGGCATCTCGTCTACCTCCAAGATCTGCATCCTCTCCCCTCCTTCCGACCCTTCCATCGCCGACGTCGACTTCACCTTTGTTCAAGTCGGCATCAAGGACGGCACCCTCGACCTCGCAGGCAACTGCGGCAACATGGTGTCGGTCGTAGGCCCTGTCGCCTGGGACGACCTTCTCTCACATAATCCTCCTCCTACTACTACCACCCAACCCGACCCCAACCCCGACAAAGCCACCGTCCGCATCTTCAACACCAACACCCGCAAACTCATCTACTCCACCTTCTCCGTCACCACGTCCGGCCGACGAAGAATGTACAACCCCTCCGGCACCTTCCACATCGCCGGGGTAGCCACCCCATCTTCACCCATCCACATCCGCTTCCTCCACCCCGGCGGTGCAAAGACAGGCCGGACCCTTCCAACAGGCAACCCCATCGACATCCTCCACCTACCAGATACCACAACCGGCATCCCTGCATCCCTCGTCGACGTCTCCAACCCAGGCGTCTTCATCCGCGCCTCATCCCTCAACCTCCCAGTAACAACCCCACAATCCCTCTCCCAAACCATCTCCTCCAACCCCTCCCTTCTCACCAAACTCGAACTCATCCGTCGCGCCGGCGCCGAAAAAATGGGTCTGGACCCCAACACCCAAAGCGTGCCCAAGATTGTCCTCATCCTGCCCCCCCCTCCTCCCCCTTCCCGAGAAGAAAAGGCCCTGGCCGGAGAAGAAGGGCTGGTAAATCTCAGATGCCTAGCGCTATCCATGGGCCAGCCACACAAGGCCGTGCCGTTGACCTTGGCCATGTGTCTGGGCGCTGCGGCGGGGTTGGAGGGGACCATTCCCCAGCTAGAGGCAAAGGGGTTGGAGGTGGATGAAGAGGGAGGAAAGGAGAAGAGGGTTGTGATCGGACATCCGGCAGGGAGTGTTGAGGTGAGGGTGAAGACGGAGGGAGAGGGGGAGGCGGAGGCGGTGGAGATTGAAAGGACGGCGAGGATTTTGATGAGGGGTGAGGTGTTTTATTGAGGGAGCGTAGGTGTTGAATTGGAGGTAGACACTCTTTGTCGCTTGTGGAAGAGTCTTTGCTATGGAGAAAGATGGTAGATGATTGGGCTTGTGTACCTGATCTCCGTGTTGAACTACTAATAAGGTTAGAAAAGAGCTAGAAACAACCGTGGTGAATATGACCGCACAGCTCCTCCGATACATCAAAGTTGTTGGCATAGAGGGGTAAGTCAAATCTGCGCATCTCCTATTGAAATATCCGGTGTGAAGGCAACGAGAATTACGAAAGACAAGGCTATCTGATCTGCCTGAGTTTGTCCCTAAACATGGACCCACAAAGGATAAACCATCCGCAATCCCTCACAACCTCCAACCTCTGCCAATGCCAACGCTGATCCGCGACCCTTTGCGGGAGTGGGATGCCCTTTCCAGGACCAACCAAGGACGGATGACCACCAAGTCAAGAGCCCCTCCCGTAGTCCAATCCCTTTAAAGGTCCTCCAAGCTGTCCCGCTGCCTCCGCGACTTCCAACCACTCCAACTTCCTTTTGCTGCCTCCGCGACATTGCCAACCAGTCCAACTCCCTTCACCATCCACATATTTTATACCCATTATCCCACAACCCCTAAATACTGTTACCAACCATCCTCCTGCAAAAAAAGCAAGCGAAGCAAACATGAACTGCAAGGTATGCCGCGCGTCGTCGCCCAGTAGATGCACCAATTTGTCACATCATGTGCGCAACGGAATTCGGGAGAAGATCATCCACCTTCCCGTCGACTTCTCTGCAAATCGCAACCCAAGCCCAAGCGAAAACACCTCCCAAAGCAAAGCTGAAAGAAATATGCCGTTAATCTCCGCTCAACGTGGAGTCGAGCATCATCGATAGGGGTATCATGAGAGTGTTTGAATCCTTAGGGCATCAAGAAGTGTCCACGCTGCTGCTGCTGGAGCTGAGACTCGTACTCCTCGAGAGCGGCGAGACGGGTTCCACGGTCGAACTGAGAGCGGCGACGGCGCTGCTCTTCGCGGAAGTGCTGACCCGAGCTCGGAGTGAAGAGACCTGGAAACGGTCTGTCAATAACTGACCCGGGAACTGTGGGCTCCTGGTAGTACTTACCGACATGCTCAGCATTCTCGACGCTGCGCTTCATCTTGGACTGGTTGTCGGGTCCGGGGAACGGCTCCTCCTCACCAGCCAGCTCGGGGTGGGGGCCATTGGTCGTGTAGTAGAGCTAGATATGTCAGCCGGGACTGCTGCATGGGTGTGTGAGGGTGGGTGTGTTACCTTGGGGCGGCAATGGGGTGCCTCGAGCATCACCGAGCTGTTGCGGAACTTCTGGACGAGACAGTCTTTGCCTTGGATGGCTTGGGCGAGGTCAGTATATGAAGGTACGGTGACGAGGCAGAGCAGTAGCTCGTCGACTTACTCGCATAGGAGATCTCGGCCACCTTGTCGCTCTTGAAGCAGTTCCAGCGTTTGTTGCCGCGCGCGTTCACAAACTTCCCGGCAGTTAGCAAAGAACCCAAGATGGGCAACGCTTAGAAATCACAGGAGCGATAGCTTACATCAATGATGTCCAATGGCTGATGATAGTTAGCTCAGGACCTGACACAGAGCATTGCCATGGAGACGACTTACATCCACAAAATTGATGAACGCATACCCAACACTAGGTATATCATTAGCGGGTAATGCGTTTCTTTGTTGAGTAGAGAGTTGGTACTCACTTGCAATCATTCTGAAAATCGATGCGCAAGTACATGAAATCGTACTTTCCCCAGCTGGACTCATCAATGATGTTCTTCAGCATCTGTTGGTTGACCTTGTTGGGGATGTTCCGAAGCATAATCTGTCTATGTAAGTCATCGGTGATGAATAAGCTGTGTATGGTAAGACTCACTGTGGTGCGAACATCGACACCATCGCGGATACGATTGATGTCCACATGGTTGTGATGGCTGTTGTGATTGTGGTACGGAGAACGCATCGCCCGGCCCGAAAACTGACGACGACCATAGGGCTGCATGCCCCGAGGGCCCATGGCCATGGGGGTTGCCGGGGGCGTGGTGTGATACATAGGCCCCATCATGGGAAGGCGGCCAGCCATGGGAGACATGGGGGGCATGTTCACGAGGCTATGGCTACGAGTCGGAGTACGATCAGCCACAAAACGGTTGGGACCCGCAGGCGGGAAGTTTTGCGAGACCGCCGGGTGCAGACTGAGCGGCTGGGGTGCCTGGAAAGTGGCCGGGGATTGGAAGCCGATGGGGGAGGGGTTCAAGCGACCGGGGACCATGAGGGAATTGTGGTTTTGAAGGTTCTCCATGCTGTTGAGGTCTTGGAGGAGATTGGCCATGTTGTTGACAGGACGAGGCATCTCGTTGAAGGGATGCGTATGAGTCTGGATGGCTCGGAGGGGTCCAGGCATCTCCTCGGTCTGACACAGGCTCAAGACCAGATGGCAACCCTGCCACAGACAATGTTGTGGTTAGTGAACTGGTCGGTAGAAACAAAACACCACTGTAAACTCTTACCCCGATGGATGTCTGATTGAATCGATGAACCACAGAGATGGCTAGCTCGGCATCCGAGAACTCGACGACAGCCCGAAACGAAAACTCGGCAACCTCAGCCTGGCGCTGGAGGGCAAACACGTCGCCTTGGGTCTCCAAAAAGGTGCGCACGACGCTCTCGACATGCACGCAACCTGTCTCGGCATCCTGGCGAGTTGCAATGATCTGGACCTTGCCGTCCGAGATGGGCTCAGTCGCGGCTGCCGGACCACGAACCTGTGGCAACTTATTAGTTGGCAACCGGCGCAGGACGGGTCAAAGACTAGAGACCTTGGACAGACCTTAATGTAGTCAGCGACAGGCACATACTCAGCATGCCAATCAGGACTAGCAAGCTGAATATTGTCGTGGATGTGGATGGCATCACGGATGTTGGAAGTGTGGAAGTAGATCTTGCCATCGAAAGCCACCGCATTCCGCTTGCTCTGGAAGCGGGTACCTAGCTGATCCAACTTCTATTTGCCAGGTTAGTGTACACAAAACAGGACGCATTGATGAGCATGTTATTAAACTCACCATGATATACTCCTCCAGTTGGTTCATCATGGCAGGGTGCGAAGTTGAGTACACGACAAGACAGCGTGAAAGGCCCAAGTCGGTGCTGAATGGGGGAGCAGTCTGAACAGGGCCCGAGAAGGACTGACGGTTGGCACCAAGACCAGTGTTCGGGCCGTGGACGGCATCGAGAGAACCATGAGCCACCACCGGGCCCGAGGGAGGACGGAAGGCGGAGGCAGTCGGTGAAAGCTTCTGCTCGGACTTGTTGATGGTGGCGGCCGAGACGAAGGGATCACGCTCGGCAGTAGTCAAAGAGCTGGCGAAGGCATCTGCAGTCTGTCCAGGATAACGGATGATGGGGTTGGCCGGACCGCTGAAGTAGAGGGTGGACAGGACCTTCGTGGTGGCGTTGACCGACTTGTCGTCGGGAGAGAAGATGGTGCCCTTGGTCTCTGGGGTGGTGTCGTGATGGAAAGAATCGGCGCCGACGCTCGACGAGCGCGAGGACGGCATGAATGCCGAGTCCCGCACCTGCGACATGGCTGTAGTGATTCTAAGTCGTTTGTGACTGACTGACCTGATGGTATTTTTGTAGAGTGAAAGGAGGAAGTCGACGACAAGGGATGGCCGAGTGGTCGACAATGAGGGGAAGTCGAGACGAGACGAGGTGTGGTCGAGGACAACGTGACTGAGAGAATCAAAATGAAATGCCTAGGTAGGTGCCTAGGTAGAGCTTGACTGGAAGAATGAAAGAAGTAAAGTGAGTCGAGTGTTCTCGTCGTGTTGTTGTGGAGTGAACAGAGTGAGGAAGGTGAGAGAAGAAAGTGGGAGAGTTGAAGGTCGAGACGAAGTGGGAGGAAGAAAGAGGGAGAGGGAAAATGTGGGAAGTGTGCGAGGGCAAACTTGTGGAAAACCCACCAGTGCACAACTTGAAAGAAACCTAAAGTGGGAAGGAACCGCTGGTGCAGCGCGTGACAGTTTGGATGAAGGACGGCGGGAAGCTGGAGGAAGGAACAAGGGTGCGGTGAGAATCGGCAGCTTCCGAAGCAGTCACGAGTATGCAATGGCCACTGGAAGCGTGCAAAGATGGAAACGGAGAGGAAGAGCAGTGGAAGAAAACCTGGAAGCTGAGAGACGAAATGCTTCTGCATTCAACATGCTTGCATGGGTTTGGGTACCTGTTCGAAGCAGAAGGTTGACGGGCGGTCTCGACCGGAGGGACATTTCATGATGGTTCAGAGTCTTGGACGCAAGGACCGGAGGGCCCGTGTTATGAGGTGTGAAATCCTAACAAACTCATCGGGAATGCCGGTGAAAGTGTCTATCATGGCATCGCAGTCTGATGGCTGCATGGGCAATGTGATTTCAGTCAGGAGAATGCAGGGCACTCGGAGAATAAACCCGAGCCTGGTGCAGGGCATTGCAGGTATCCTTTTCTGGGTGACGAAGACCGTGTAAGCTAGTGATTGTAATGTACCGGCGAGGCACGATATTCTTGAGTATGGGTAGCATAGAGAATGACAAGGGTTATCGCCGGAAACCACTGGTCACTCACCTCCAAAGTAAAGACATTGACCTGTGAAGAATGTCTGGACCTAGCTTTCCTGAGTTTCAGGCCTTTGCTTTTATCGGTATTGGCTTGGACTGGGTATGTCTTCAGGAAGACCGCAGAAAGTTCAAAAGCAAAGGAGGTGTAAGCGGCCATAATCATGAACCATGGCCAGACGGCCCAAGCTAATGACTTGTTTTGAAGTACCTCAGAAACTGAGGGATAGTCTACAATAAGACCACAAACAAAATAATCAGAAAGAAATTTATCTCGTCTCTTATCCCACAAAGATCCAAGGGCCGGAGATATGGCTCAAGAAAGTTTGGGTCACATACTCGGACACCCATCACGATCATCAAAGCTAACGGGATGCTTTAGATTCAGATCATAAATTCGTTCTGTCTGTAATTTATTGAGCAATAAGCTCTAGCTTCTGTACCTGTAAACAATGGCACACTCACTTAGTCTTGACTTACCCACACCCTTGATTCCGATGAACTTCTAGGTCTGCTCATGGGAAAGGGGTCGATGCCAAGACTGAGTTGGAACACCCAAATTAGGAAATGACCAAACAAACGACCCAAGCAACCTCTTGTCCTCTTCTATATATCCAGATTGTGGCTAAATCAGATACAATGCATGGATATGCCTAAAGCTTGACCAAGTTTGAAAGCTATTATAATGCCCAAGGTATATTCAATCTCTACCAGGTATTCCGTACGAGTGAGGCATCCCACAAACGCACAGGCCACTGGTTGGATCGGTTAACTGCATACCTAGTCAGACACACCCCCCGGTAGGCTGATGCAACCTACCCACCTGCATCATCTCCAACACACATGCGCAACCTCTCCCAGGCACCCCGTCTTCCTCAACCCGGCGAAAACTGGGCTCGGTGAACATTATAAGAGACATACAGGCTCTCATGCCATTCATCCACCATGTCGAGGAAAGCCCAGACTTGGGACAATTATGATTCGGTCGTCAATGAGGTTGGTCGCGTCCATGCCGATACCCCGCGACGTCATCTTCACCCTCCCTGGCGATCGCCGACTCCTCATTTCTGTGGCCGACAATTCGCTGACTACCCGCGACCTAGATCATACTTGCGCCGTCCGATTCCGAGTTCCTCGACCAACTCATCCCCGTCCTCAAAGATGCCACGACCACCGGGCGCATGGGCGCCCTCGTCCAGAGCTTCTCCCAATACGCCGAGGACCGCGAAGGCGACATCGAGCGCATCGGTCTCACCAAGCACGAAGAGTTCCTTGAGTCGGTCAACCAACTGCAGAAGGTGCGCGAGGGCACCGTGGCCCTGACCGCCGAGATTCTGGACCTCAACCAGTCCATCCAAGCAAGCACCGAGAAGCTGGCCGAGCAGAAGCAGGCCCTGGTCAACACCCGCGGCGTGCGCCAGAACATTACCGAGGTTTCCGATGCCTTGGCCGAGTCCCTCAAGATTCTTCATGCCGTCAACAATGCCCACGAGCTCATACGGAAGAAAAAGTACTATGCCGCTCTCAAGTCCCTGGAGGACTTGCAGAACGAGTACTTGGTACCCATCATCCAGAACAAATACACCGCCCAATACAAGTTGGCCGACATGATTCAAAAGTCCATCCCTTCCTCGCAAAAGGCCATATCCGAGGCCGTCATGTCTGACCTAAACACCTGGCTGTTCCACATCCGCGAGTCCTCTCAGTTCTTGGGTGAGGTGGCGTTCTTCCATACCCAGACGAGGAGGGCAAGGCAGAAAGAGCGCGCCGAGAAAGACAAAACGCTCGGCCGCTTCAAGTTGAACTCGGCCATCGAGCTGGTCTTTGATGAGAACAACGAGTTCGACGTGCTCAACAACGAGGAACTCCAGATTGATTTTACCCCATTGCACGAGGCGCTGCATATTCATGATGCCCTGGGCCAGGTGGACCGGTTCCGTGGGGAGTACGCGGCCACTCGGCGGCAGCAGAAGGACCTGATCATTCCGAGCACAGACAATCTGTTTTCCAACGATGATGATGACGACCTGAAGGCGCTCCTGGAGAGCGTGGCCGGGTTCGCCATCATCGAAAAGGCCACAATGCAGCGGGCCCCCATGGTCCGTTCAACTTTGGATGTATGCGCCCTCCGGCTCTTTCTGCCGTCTGGAAACGGCCGCTGACAATATTGACAGGTGGACGAACTCTGGGACTCCATGTGTCAAGCCATCATCCGGATAACTACCAAGTCTCTTGAGGGCGTGACCAATGCTGAGCTGCTGCTCAAGATCAAGGAAGACATCGCATTGTTTATCCAGACCATGGAGGTGGGTTTTGCGAGGGACTCTATGTTGTATCCATAATGTCTGACACCGTCCAGGGCTGGGGATACTCGGCATCCATGATGAATAATTTCCAACTGAAGTTGTTCGACAAATACGCCGAGCTCTTGAAGCGTCGTTTTGGCGAAGACTTCCAGGAGGTGAGCCACTTTATTCACACGATCCAGTATTGGTCAATCATTGCTGACAGTCCCAGATCGTTTCAACCGATGATTACATGCCCATGACGGTCAAGACTCCTGAGGAGTATGAGGAAGTTCTCTCTGCCATCTTTGATGAACGGCCGCCAGAGGAGGTCACTGAGTATGTCGCCCACAGTTGGATTTGTTTGAAGAATACGAGCCATATCTAACCAACGCAGATTTCCGACTGTCCTTCCCTTTTCCAAGATGTATCCTCTCTGCTGCATAGACATCCGCAACTTTGCTGGACAGATTCTCCATTTTACCAAAGAGAATTTCGACCATCCCAGTGTGGTCGATGAGACACTCAGAAAGGTATGTTGCCCTTGGTTTCTAACATGCAAGTGAAAGTCATATTAACCTGGGTGTTGCAGACTATGGATGAACTCCTCACTAGCATTGTCTGCCAATCTCTGGTGGAACGGCTGAACTCCCAATATCTGGGGCAAATCGTCCAGATCCTGACCAATCTTGAACACTTCGAGGTCGCCTGCCAGAAGCTGGAGAAGATGCTGATCGATGCTCGGTCTTCCACGTCTGCCGGCGGGCCCATCACTCTGAAAGCGACTGAGTTGTTCCGGAGTCACAAGAAGACGGCTGAGAAGCGCATTTTTGAGCTTGTCAACTCCAAGATTGACGACCTGGTCGACACGTCCGACTATGATTGGTACGTCCCAGGCTCCCGTGACACAATCTCATGTACCATGGCATACTAACCAAACATGAACCCACCAATCCAGGATGGCCCCAACCCCTCCCACCCAACCAAGCAGCTACATGGTCACCCTCACTCGCTTCCTCGAAAACATCACGGTCTCGACCCTCCTCGGCCTGCCGCGCGAGATCAAGGACTTCATCTACTTCGACGCGCTCAGCCACGCGGCCAACAAGATTCTCGCCCTGCCGCTCTCCCCGGAAGTGCCGCGCATCAACCCCAACGGCGTGGCCGCCATGGCCCTCGACGTCCAGCACCTCGCCGAGTTCGTCAGCCGTCTCGACAACGCCGCCGTGCTCTCGCAGAACCTCGAGGAGCTGCAGCAGACGGTCGCCCTCATGCAGAGCGACAACCACGACGAGTTTTACGACATATCCACGCGCAACAGGAAGTACGGCCGCGTCGACGCCATGAACGGGCCCATCCTGCTCGAGAAGCTGACGCAGGGCGTCGAGGCGGCCCAATCCCAGCCGCAGACCAAGTCGTCGCTGGCGTCGGCGCAGTTTGCGAATTTCAGTTCGCGGTTTGGGTTGCGGTGATGTGTACTTGTTGTCCTGTCTGTTCCTGCCGCTCCTGTGAGCTGAAATGGCCGGGTTTCTTTTCTGGTTATGTAAGAGTTTATGGACATGACCGTGTCACGAACTCACTGCACAAAGCACAAAGGATAGTAGAGGGGTCATCATAATATTAATCATGCCAACCAGACAAACTACCAACCAACTCGAAAACAAAAAAAACAAGTCATCAACGTCAGAAAAAAGAACCACAAATCCATCCAACACCGTCACCGCCGCCGCGCCTACCTAACATCCGTTCAGCGACCCTTTCCTGCCCACCTACCGCTACATAACACCGACAAAGGAGAACAAAAAAAACGACAAAATATCCATCATCAAGTTTGGTCCGCGATCATCATCATTTCGTGTCCCTCCACAGCCCCGTCCTGAATTCACACCCCCTCAACAACACCCAATGATTCAGGAGTTCTCCGTCCCGCCACTATCACTCCTGCCAGACAAGTTCCTCAAAGTGCCATCCTCCTCCTCTTTCTTAACGTTAGAATACCCCATGGAATATCCATCCGAGTATCCGTTCAGGTACCCGGTTGAATACCCAGTCTGGTACCCGTTTGGAATCAGCGCCTCCTGGTTCTCCTGCTTCACCACGACAGCCGCCGGCTGGTGCTGCTGGTGTTGGTCCTGCTGTTGCTCCTGCCCTTGCGGCACCTCAGGCGCAGGCATATCTTGAGGCAAAACTCTCGGATACTTGTGCTGCCACGGCGGCAGGGCCACGGGCGGCGCGGGCTTTTGCACCAGCTGGGGATCCACCATCATCGCCACCTGCTCTTTCGACTCAACCTCCGACTTGACAACGATATCGCTACCCGTCACCGGTTGCTCCGGCTTGATCTGCCGGTCCCCCACATTCGCGTTCGCCCCCTAGGCGCTCTACTGGTTCAGTTAGCATCGCGGGGTCTCTCTTGGAGGGAATGGGGAAGGAAACGCGGAGGTACACACCTGCTGGGGAGGGATCGTGCCGTACGGATACATATCGTCAACGTTGTACATCTGTGCCTGGGGTTGGCCGTACGCGGGTGCGCCGGGCTGAACTTGGCCGGGGTACATCGTCTGCTGCTGGCGATAAGCATCTTCAGTCGCGATGTGCTGGCCGCCGAGGTAATCAGGAGCAGCCATGGGGTGTTGACCCGCGTGGTTGGGAGCGCCGACGCCTGGGATCTGGGTTTGCGCTGCGGCTGCTGACTGTTGAGCGGCGGCGGCCGCCGCAGCAGCCTGGTTGCTGGCGCGCTTGGCGTGGGAAGAGGCCTCTTCGCGGGGCACGATGTCGATGAGGAAGTCGAACATGTCGGACTTGGCGAGGGCGGAGGCGATGTCAGAGCGCTGGAGGGTGCGGCGCTTGTTTTCCTCGGCATGGATCCAGGCGCGCATGGTCAGCTCGGTAATGAAGATGTCGCAGCCCTTGGCGAAGAGGATCGGCGCTTCGGCAGAGATCATCTTGACCTCCGGGTCTGTCTTCATGACTTTCTTTATCCGAGCGAGCGGCAACTGGTGCATCTTGTAGTCGTGGTTGTCGCTCTCAAGGTGGCTGATGGTGTGCTGCCAGTATGCGGTCAGGACATCCTTGTAATGACCAGTTAACCCTTGGTGGACGTTGGCCCAAGTGCCGGTGTAGAGATCTGATGGCGCATAGCCGGCGGCGGAGATCTAGCATGATGGTGTCAGTCAAGGCTGGGTTGATGGGGAACAAAGACACGGCGATGGGTTACATACCGCTGCACTAGCACCATAGTGGCCACCCAAGCTCAGGTCGTAGGCAGGCATCTGCCGGGCCTGCTGGCCGTGCTGGTTGTGCTGGCCGGAATTCTGATCCTGGGGATTCATGATGGTGTCGCGGTGTGGTTCTTGGTTAGGTGATGATGTGGTGGTGTGGTACAACGCTTAGCACGATGGGCCTCGAGTCGATTACACCAAAATCGCTGTCGCAAATATAACTTCTAGTTCGACGTTGGGTGCTGCACGAGGTTGACACTGATCTTCGTCTAGTTAGCTCTCGGCATTTGTTTACTTTCCGACGTCACGGGCGGGCGCGCCGCGCACAGTCGCAGTCGGGATGTCCCGTTGATTGGGCGGATTGATGATTGGTGCCGGTCGCGTCAGGACTCAACCAGAGACGAATGGTGGGTGGAGTTTCAGCGATCCAAAGGTTGTCTTTGAACGACTCGTGCCGACCCCTCGAAGGACGAGCCACTCAGCTCTCGTTGCGAATGGTATTAGATGATTGGCGAGAAATTATTGAAACAGGCGGATTGGTTGAGATGACGGAGCAGGATGGGGTCTAAGCAAGTAGACGCGCGAACCGGCTGGCGACGACGGCGAGGTTGGGGATAAGATAGGAAGGAAAAAAAAATGGACGTACGTACCTCGTGGGAGACTATAGTTGCTGGGTGATTCTGGAATGCAGAAGGAAGCTGCAAGTTCTCAAGAGACTTGAGTGAAAGACGTCAAGACGCGGTGATTTGTTCACTTCAGGCGGTCAAATCGGGTATTGGGCACCGACGAAGGTGGATGGAAGCTCGCAGAGAGGAGGGGAGGGTGTGGCGCAGGCAGCCATGGGATTGGTCGCCTTTTTATCGAGCGGGGCTTGACAGGTGGCCGGCGCTACCCAACCGTGACAGCTGGCAGTCCCCAGCCTCACTTTTCCTTGGCAACGACCTGAGCTGTCGGGGGCGACGTGCACAGACCCACTTGGTAACGGGCGGTCCACCCGCTCTTGCCAAGACTTTTTGGGTCCAGTCCAGTCTGAGTCCGATGCCAAGAGTGCCCCACCCAGAATTTCCTCGCCGATCTCGAGCTTGATTTTTTTTTCTTCGGCTCGTTCTCGCTTTCTCCAGCTTCATCTCTCCAAGGTCAATCCGACACACGATATCTGGCAAGATGGCCTTCGCCCTTGGGCTGCCAGATGATGAAATAGACCGGCTGCTTGCCGAGGCGGAAGCCCGGCTTTCCAGCAATGGCAGCTCTGAGGCAGGACCTGTCGTCGCTGTCCCAGCGAAGACGGCGGCTGTGGTTGCCGCGACAGACGCGCCCACCGCTGGGGAGCAACAGACAGCAGCCTTGGAAGAGAGCCTCAAGCCTGAAAAGACTGAGAAGACCGAGGAGCTGTCTGTCCGGGTTCCCCAGCTCCCCAAGAAACAAAAGGTATGCCCATTGTCTGTTTCCCCTTATGCACCCTACTCGTGTTCCATGATGAAATCAAATCCCAAAACGTATGACGCTGGCAAGATCCCGTCATGGGACTCAAGCTGGCACCACAATGATTTTTTATTCTTGTTCATAGTTACTCTGACTGGACACACACTGTCGTCACACACGATATTTCCATTGCACTCTCATGCTTCTCTCGGGCCGCTCGCTGACCAGAAGATGCAGGGACCCAAGGACACCCTCGGCCCGGACTGGTTCAACATGCCGCGCACCAATCTAACGCCCGAGCTGAAACGGGACTTGCAAGCGTTGAGGATGCGTGACGTGGCCGCGCTGGGTAAGCAGTTTTTCAAGAAGGATTCGCGCAAGCCGCTGGTCCCGGAGTACTGCCAGGTCGGCACCATCATCGCGGGGGCGACCGATGGCCAGAATAACCGTCTTACGCGCAAGGAGCGCAAACGATCCATTGTCGAGGAAATCCTGGCCAGCGACAACGTCAAGAAGCTCAAGAGCAAGTACGACGACATCCAGAAGCACAAGAGGAGTGGCAAGAAGGAGTTTTACAAGAAGTTGGTTGCTGGGCGGCGGAGGAGAAAGGGTTGAGAATGCTCTCCGTGGGGGTGACGGTACGAACTTTCGACGACACATCAATACAGCCAGGCCCGGGCCGGGCTGGGACGGACATGTCGCGCTGTATGCGCTTGATACTCCTCCCGAGTCCCAAACTCAAAGTCCCGAGAGGGCTGGGTATACTCGACAGCAGAACACCCATCTAAGTCACACAACAATGTGTGGTGGAGGGGAGACAAGGAACAGGTTTGAGTGTCACAGGAGTGCTGGATTGGGTCGAGACGATCATGCCAGCAGCATGCTCCTGGTTGTCGTGTACTCAGGTATCCATGTAATCTTCACCTCTTGTAACAAAGTGGGCGAGATGGTACTAGATATTTTAATCAAGACATAAAAACATGACGCCGATTTTACTTCCCTTTTTGTCTTTGGTTGATTTCAGTTCTGAACTTTCGAGAGTGAGTTGTTCTGAGTGCTGGCGATGGAATTTCCTTCGAGCTCTTATCGATAAGAACCCTGGGTGACCCTGACGCCAAAATCTCGGGAGGGAAGTGAGCGCATCGGAACAAAACCTCCAACCATCTCGCCGGCGCCGACAAGATGAGCACACCGCGGTTAATACGGCCATTGCGGCCTCTTCTCCAGGGCCAGGCGGTAAGTAAACAGTTGCTTGGATAGACAAACCGGAAAATGGGAAACTGGACTGACCCAATGGCACTCAGCCCCTCACAGCCCCGCGGCCAGCAACAGCGACGGCGACTATCTCGAAGGCCTCGGCCCAGCTTCGCAGTTATGCCTCAATGTGAGTCTGTTTTGCACCTTGGCGATTCTGGGCAGTATGCTAACGAAGTTTCGGATAGAGAGGAACGGAAAGCTGCGAACAAGCCGAGGTCAGCACTCCATCGTCTCTTCCCGACACACAAACTCAACAAGTACTCGAACCAAAACTAACCCCAACACCCTCCACCACAGCGAAACAAAGCCGACCACAGAGCCTGCCGCTGCCGATGCCTCCCCATCATCGGGCAAACCCGTCTCCCGCCTCCCTCGCGCCCTCGAGGCCCTGTACCTCAAACCCCTCCGCCGCGAAGCCCAATACGGTGTGCCGACCTGCGATCTGCAGCTCCGTTCCTACTCGGCGCGCAACCTTGAGTTCTTTTGCGACTTTGCCCTGCGGGCCGCCTACTACCTGAACCTGCCGGCCTTCGGCCCCGTGCCGCTCCCACGCCTGGTCGAGCGCTGGACCGTGCCCAAGTCGACCTTCATTTTCAAGAAGTCGCAGGAAAACTTTGAGCGCATCACCCTCAGGAGGTTGATCCAGATCAAGGATGGGCATCCGGAGAATGTGCAGCTCTGGCTGGCGTTTCTGAGGAAGCACGCGTACTATGGGATTGGTATGAAGGCGAATGTTTGGGAGTTTAGCAAGCTGGGTATGTGTTCCTGCTTTTTTTCTTGTCTCGGATCAGTCCCCTTGAGAGGTATTGCTTTGCTAACCATTGTTGTTCTGCCTGCTTGCAGACGTCGCGGGGGAGATGGACAAAGCCGTCGCCGAAACGGAGAAGCTCATGGAGGGCAAGTGGGAGCACATGGCCTACCTGGAGAAGAAGACGGAGAAGCCCCGCGAGCAGCTTCCTACGCCCGAGGAGTTGGATCAGTTTATTGCCGACGAGAGGAGGAAGATCGCGGGCGGACGGTAGAAGATGGACTAGGGTCATTATGGTGGTGGCAGGGGCTGTGTGCCTATGTGTGTATGCGTGTACAAGTATCAACTATGTACAATCTACCCAATGTTTCGGGCCATTTTATTCTGTCTCATTAAGATTTTGAGATTTGTTCCAAGCGCGTTCGTAAGGCAAGGCCGACGTGAGGTTGGTGGGTTCTCATCTGAGTGCCTCTATTCCAGGGTTTGCAAGTCTCCATTTTGGGAAATTTCATGAAGCTTTTCCCGGACTTGCCCTCATCCACACATCTCAAACCACAACCAACTACTCACAACACACCTGGCAATTGGACCGCTCCCCCTGAAAAACAAACAAATTAAGCCGAGGGGGTATTTCTCTGGGACACAAACACAATGAATTGCACCCTCAAAACAGGGCGCATCGCCCTGCGTCTTCGGCCAACGCTCACCCGGAGACTTCCGAGCCGCCTCTACTCATCATCAACATCACCTTCAATCGAACAGCAACCAACTGCACCGGAACCAACCACACCTTCACCACCCCAACCCCAGGGGTCCAAAAAACCCCGGCGCAAAGTCATCTTCTCGGGCATCCAACCCACCGGCACCCCGCACTTGGGCAACTACCTGGGCGCCCTGCGGGAATGGAAGCGGCTGCAAGACACGTCGGACCCGGACACGACCGATCTCTTCTTTTGCGTCGTCGACCTGCACGCCCTGACGATCCCCAAGCCCGGGCCGGAGCTGCGCGAGAGCAGGGAGAAGTCCATGGCCGCCCTGCTGGCGCTGGGCATCGACCCGGGCCGGTCGACGCTGTATTTCCAGAGCGACGTCAAGGAGCATGCCGAGCTGGCGTGGTTGCTGAGCTGCACCGCGTCGGTGGGGTATTTGTCGCGGATGACGCAGTGGAAGGTGAGTTAAGTCGAGTGTTGAGGTGGTTATTGGGAAGCAAGGGCCGGAGAGGAGGAGTTTTGAGGTTAGAAAGGGGCATGTCCTGTCTGCTCATATAGATGAGCGAACTTGTCAACGCTCTATACCCCCTCCTCTCTACTCATATGTCATACTCACTGCCCCTAAATACAAACCACCACACACACATATCAACTAAACCACCTTTACTAACCTCTTCCCCTTAGTCCAAACTCCACCTCTCCGACAACGCCACCCCCACCGACCTCGAGGCACGCCAATCCCTCAAGCTCGGGCTCTTCAGCTACCCCGTGCTCCAAGCGGCCGACATCCTCCTTCACAAAGCCACCCACGTCCCCGTCGGCGACGACCAGCGGCAGCACCTCGAGTTCGCGCGCGAGTGCGCCACCAACTTCAACCACGTCTTCGTGAGCAGCTACGTTCCCAAAAAGCCGGCGCAGCAGCTCGCCACCATGGTTGCGCCCGAAATCCTGCTGCCCCCCTCCGCCGCGGGCGGGAGGATCATGTCCCTCACCAACCCGTCCAAAAAGATGAGCAAGTCCGACCCGTCCTACAAGTCCCGCATCCTCCTCTCCGACCCGGACAACGTGATCCACAAAAAGATTCGCGCCGCGGTCACCGACTCGCTCGGCCCCGTCACGTACGAACCGGACCAGCGCCCCGGGGTGGCGAACTTACTCAACATCCTGTCCGCGCTGGATGCGAAAGGCAGGGATCCGGAGACGCTGGCCAAGGAGGAAGGGTTGTGGGGTGAGGATATGGTGACGCTCAAGGACGCCGTGTCGCACGCCGTCTGTGCCGAGCTGGAGCCGATCCGCGAGAGGTATGAGAGGTGGGCGAAGGCTCCGGAAAAGGTGCGGGAGGCGATTGCCGAGTCGACGGAGAGGGCGAGGAGGAGTGCCGAGAAGAATATGGAGGCTTATAGGAGGGTGGTGGGGTTTGGGGTGTGAGAAGGTATGGGTGGAGGGATTATTAATAGATTCTAGTGGATCTGTATACAGAACAGAATAGATGTAGATTTGTATGGTTACTTGAGGGAAACCATTTGGTCTGTCCTTGTGCAGACTTCTAGTGACTCTATTGTTGGCTCTGCAGATCTACGAACGGCAAATCTTTGACGAGTCCTCGGTACACCCCCTCCGTGACTCTCCCAGCACCACTATTGCTTGCTCCACCTCGCATCCCTTACGAGGCGTAGGCATAATTCGACCCGCGACACGCCATCCAGAAGTCTCTCGCAACCTGGTTCGTGGTTCTTGCCCCCCGGAGCCTGTAAGAGAGGTTGTAAGTTAGCATCTGTGAGAACAAATAGGATCAACGACGGAAGGAGGAGTATGGAAGAAAACACCTACCCAACAACCCTCCTCAAGAACGCCACCCGCTCTTCCGCGTTGACTCTCTCCGCCGCCCCCGGGAACAAACACGAATCATCCAGCAGTGCAACTCGCAACCACTCAGACGCCTCGGGACGCGCGACCAAGAGACGTTTGAGCGGCTCGCACAACTTATCAATCTCACTGCGCGCGGCATGGCCGCCGAGGTTGCGCACGAGCGAGCGGGCGATGAGCGGGCCGAGGTGCGTCATGGCGGTGGCGAGGGTCTCAGCGATGGCTGGGGAGGATTCGCTGGAAGGCTTGAGGGAGAGGAAGTTTGCCTAGGGTGGGTTAGATGATGATCAAAAGGAGTACCCAGGGGACGGAAGACTGACCCAAAACTCGCTGGATGCGGCCTTGGCGAGAGGCGGGAGATCTTTGCCGTCGAGAACCTTGAGGGTAAACAAGAAGAAGAATTCGAGGAGGTGATTGTAGTGGGGCTGGAACAGGAGGTCGAGATGTCTGGACGCCACCTTGTCGACAAAGTTGATGCCGTTGATAGTGACCTCAATATCAGCCTCGGGGCCTTAAAGAAGGTTAGCGAAGTAATATCAAATGAAAGATAAAAAGAACAGTAAGACGCACCTGGAAGCGCCTGAAGGATGGAAATAACCCATGGAAATAGCTGCTCAAGCTGCGGGCGCACAAACACCTTGGGCCCGCGGTAGAGGCTGCCAACATACGAGCACGCTGTGCTCAGCAGCGTCCCGATACGCACTGTCTCGAACCGCTGTTGAATGAAGTATTCCGTGACGGCAGCGGGCGGGAAAACGAAAGGACCAGGCTGCGTTTCGGAGAATCCTGCGCGGAAGATGTTGCAAATGCTTTCTACCACCTCGCCACTGGTAGGGAAAGCACGCTGGAGATCGACAAGAACCCGTAGGATGTCAGCTTGAACAGCAGCGAGTCTGCTGTTCGGGTCAAGCGCTGGCGGCTCGTTGTCCAGATCGACTGGGTACTCCTTGGCATCTTGCATCCCCTTGGCCATGCTGGCAAGACATTTCAGGGATCGAAGAGCGATGTTGAGAGAGACCGTTTCTGCGGTGGGTGGACCTTGGTTGGTATCAACACCCCGGAGGAAGTCGGGCTGTTGTAGGTTGAGCAATCCCGGCTGGCCCTGGAGCTGGACAGCCAGCTCAAAATCTTTCTTGATAATCCCGTATAGGGATTCAAACATGGTCAGACGCTCGCCCTCGTCGTTGATTGCCTGGATGATGCAACATATGGCCAGCAGGATCTTCTCCTCGACAAACGGGTCCAAGACTTGATTGGCGCGGATGGTCTGGTAGTGGCGGATGAAGGTGCCGGCTTCGGAGGTGAGAATGTTTCGGCATTCGGAACACAGTTTGGAGATGGACTTAGCCGCCGGAACGGCGAGGGCGGATTCCCCTGCAGCAGCGAACAGGAGGTTGAGGGCATTCGGAAGGAACTCGGCGTGTCGCTCGAAATACTCGGAGTAACGCTCGATCAGAATGAGTCCAGTTTGGCGTAGCCGGAGAGGAATGGCACCCGGAGCCTGGGCTAGGAGGTCGAAGAAGGCCGGTGAAAAGACTTTGCTGAGGTGTTGATCATTCGATTCGTCTGAAGAACAATCATCGAGAGCCCCAAGGCAAAAGGCCGTGGCCTCCAGCTCTGCCCAAGATTGAGCAGCCAGAGCTTGTAGGAAGAGATCGGCAAAGAAGGCGACAAGGGTGCTGCCTTCAAGAGTAAACACGGACTGGAGCATATCGGCCACGTCTTTCCTAGCGTCGCTGAAAGCAACGCGATCAGCTGAATCCCATGAGGCAAATTCGTCCGGCGGGGGCCAACGAATCTTCCGCCATGAGTTCATGACCACCATCTTCAGGTGCTGCTCCGCAAAAGGCTTCCAGCCTTGCGTCTCCTCCTCTTCAGAGTATGTCGTGTCGATCATAGTTTCGATGAACGTGGACCAGAATTCGAGGGCAGGAACGAAGATGGAATCTTCGCCAACCAAGTACCCGTCAGCGGCAAGAAGCCCACTCAGCTTCTCGAGGAACTGCTGGGAGCGGGGGTCGGTGCTGCGCATCAGATCCTGGACCTTGGCATCACCGTAAGCCAGGAGTAGAAGACCAAACGCAATGCCATCTTCTGCATGGTTGCCATGGAGCAGGCGCTGGTAATGAGCTGCGGCCCATTCACTTTCGAAGAGCGCAGCCAGGGTCGCGTAGTGTTCGTTCGTGAAGAAGCTCGAGTAGTTACTTAGAGCATCACTGAACAACTCAGCGGTAGGTTGGAAGAGCTCATCATCAGCAAAGCAGTTGATGGCGGGGCCGACAAGCTGCCTCAAAGACGATACGAGGTCAGAAGCCTGGGATGTTCGTTGGGCATACAGGATCCAGGCCTGGCAGGAGTTAGCTCGATGGAGTTTCCACATGGATGCCCACGGCTGAGAGGATGTACATACCTGGAAACATGCTAGGGCATCCCCTTGAACCTTTATGGTGGGTGTATCATCCGGGGGAGAAAAGCCGCGTGCGAGGAGACACAGGACATCAGGCGCATTCTTCACCAGGTTCTCATGGAGTGGTGCGCTGTGGATACTTAGCCTGGCATCCGGGCATGGCAGAAGCGATGGCTGGGAAAACTCACTACTTGAGGGAGTTCATATCGGTTTTACCCACTTCCTCCACCAAGGTTGTGGCGAACCAAATGGCCAACCTCAGCTTCCGGCGGTCGAGCTTGGCCACGAGGATCTCGGTCGAGAGAGCATCATCCAAGCTCTCGGGGCCAGTTCCCCGGCCAAGGTCGAGGCAGTAGACAAAGTGACGAAGGCACTTGGTCCATAGGCGTGAAAAGTGAACAAAGTAGGTGACGAGGGCGGTGCACAACTTTTTTACGACAAAGTTACCAGCCCCATCGCCGAGAGCTTGGATGGTCCACCCGATGATGTTTTCGAGGAGGCCACTTGCATCCTCCTCACTCAGACCGGAGCTGAGAGAGAGTTAGCAGGGAGGGCTTGGGGATTTCAAAATTGTTGGTCCAATGGCAGACGTACCTGTCGCGGTTGAGTTTGATGATGAGTGTCAGAGCAGCATAGAATCGGATATTGTCTTCATGGTGGGAGATGAGGCTCTGGGCAAGCTGCCAACCCTCGGGCGCGCGCTGTAGCCTCTGCAGGACCTCTTGGATCTTTGAGATCGTCTCAGGAGGGTTTGGTTGGTAGAGGGCTCGGATCAACTGTTGACAGGATGGTCAGTTTGTCTGATTTGCAGCTTCCGCGACTTGTAGAGGAGGTTCCTCAACATGGAGGGAAACGCACCGCTTCAACCTCAGCGAGGCTTGTCGGCAGAGGCAGCTGGTCCACGGCGCTGTCGGCCATCTTGTCGTGAAAGTGCCTTCACCTCTGGCCTCACTATTGCTTGGGTGAAATTGCTTGCTCCGAATGGCAAACGGGGAAAAAAGGCCCGAAGAGGAAGGAGGATCGAAGAACACAATGTCACCGTCGGAACTTGAGCGTCATGACACAGAGTGAGGTGTGCAGGGCCTTGTGGGTGTAATGTGTCGATTTATAGTGTTTGGGGAAGTTCAACGTCGGTGTTCTGTGAGATTCTTCAGTGGCATTTCAGAGCCATCCCAACTCGGAACCCAAACGAGCTTTTCTGAGCTGCGCTAGGTCACCTCACCTAGGCTGTTGTCCGATAGTTATCTGTGACCTGATGTCTTGAAGTTCCAAGCAAACCTTTGTATTATGCTCAGCCAAAACGAAGAAACAAAACCACTCGCTCACAAAGACGAGAGCAAAGAGTAGGTTCCAAGTGGAAAGTTTTGACTTGTAAGTTCCCTCCTTTGGAAGCTCGTCTGTCTCGCAATGCTGAGGTGGGCAGGAACCAAGACAGCCTACCTTGGGCCGCCCCCGGGCAGCTGTTGCCCATCAAAGACCCCACTGGTTCGTTACGATACATTACGCCGCATTGGAAGAGACTCGCACGAGCATGAGGCTCAGGTTCACAAGTCCTCCTGCAGTTTATTTCTTGTACATCACAAACCACGCAATACGGGCCGATAGGAAAGTGCACGATTTTTTAGTTCCATTTCGAAATAACATTCACCTTCTCTCATTTGGACATTTGGACCATGGTGTGGTTGACAGTTTAGGTTGCCTTATGTTACCTACGCAATACGGTATGGTAACGCAGGGTGGAACAGTCAGGATGGGAAACTCGCATCGTTTTCGTCGCACATGCCTCGAACTTAGGTTGATGAACTGCCTGTTCCATATCCAGCAGTTTTTGTCCCATCCTCCTCCCTCCGCCATGTATCTCTCCGCGTCAAGACATCATGCTCGATATCTGCCATATGCAATCACTTCGTAAGTCCCGTCGTCAACCTATCACCTTGGCACCACCAAAATGAAAAGATAAATCCCGTTCATAAAAACCAACCACAATCTCCCCCGCAGTGGTACCTGCACCGCAGCTGGAGCTCCCTCCTTGGGCTCTTTGGGTTGGCGGGGCAATCCCACGGAGCTCGTCCTGGGCACAGCCCGGGCACCACAACGCCAGGGTGGGGTCCCCGCGCTGCACCAGACCTCCTCGTGCCGACGTCGTGCCTCCTTTCTCGCCCTTGCTGCTGTTACCACTCCGACACACCTGACCCGGCCGTCGCAGGCTGCCGGTCCGACCATCTCCCAGACGACCACGTACAAGCGCCATAGTATATGTTGCTGGCTTCGCCCCTCCTCCTCGCCCACATCGCCCTTGCTCCGGTCCCCATTGCTCCCCTCCCTGTCCCAACTCCAACCACCAGCACCCCGTATAGATAGCTCCCGGCTCTGGTCTCCAAGAGGACTCCATACCCAGTCCACCCTCTCCACGGAAGCTCCGCCTGAAGACGAAATGGCTCCATTCAACAGCACCTCCCGTCTAGCCGCTCTGCGGTCCTTAATGAGGGAGAAGGGGGTCGATGTGTACAGTAGGCAACCCAACTGATATCGTGGTTTCAGCGCGCAAGTCTAACTCTCTTGACTCTCTCTCCTATAGTCGTGCCCTCCGAGGATAGCCACTCTTCCGAGTATATTGCCCCATGCGATGCCCGGCGCAAGTTCATCTCGGGCTTCACCGGGTCCGCAGGTACTGCCGTCGTCACCCTTGACAAGGCCGCCCTCGCCACTGATGGCCGCTACTTCAACCAGGCCGGCCAGCAACTGGACGCAAACTGGCACCTCCTTAAGACTGGGCTGCCTGATGTGCCCACATGGCAGGAATGGGCTTCGGAGCAGGCCGCCGGGGGCAAGGTGGTCGCCGTCGACCCGAGCCTGATCCCAAGCTCTGTGGCCGAGAAACTCGATGAGATGGTCCAGAAGGCCGGCGGCTCCGGGCTCAAGGCCGTATCTCAAAATTTGATCGACCTGGTCTGGGGAGATGAGCGTCCCGCTCGGCCCAGCAACCCGGTGGTTCTCCTTCCCGAGAAGTATTCTGGGAAGAGCACGGCTGCCAAACTCGCGGATCTGCGCAAGGAGCTTGACAAGAAGAAGGCTGCTGCCTTTGTTCTGTCCATGCTCGACGAGATTGCATGGCTCTTCAACCTCCGCGGAAGCGACATCATCTACAATCCCGTCTTTTTCTCATATGCCGTCGTGACTTCGGACTCGGCTACTCTGTACGTGGATGAATCCAAGCTCGACGCTGAATGCAAGGGGTATCTGGCGCAGAATAATGTGTCGGTCAAGCCGTACGAAGCGTTTTGGGAGGATGCCGAAGATCTGGCCAGCGCTGCCATGTCCGCTGCCGAAGCTGCGGGTGCAGCTGAGCCACCCAAGAAGTACTTCATCTCTAATAAAGCCTCTTGGGCGGTCAAGCTCGCGCTCGGTGGAAGCAGGTTCGTCGAGGAGATTAGGAGCCCCGTCGGCGACGCCAAGGCGGTCAAGAATGAGACTGAGCTGGAGGGGATGCGGCAATGCCACATCCGCGATGGCGCAGCGCTCATTCGCTTCTTTGCCTGGTTGGAGGACCAGTTGATCAACAAGAAAGCCGTCATCGATGAGGTGGCGGCAGCCGACAAGCTCGAGGAGTTCCGGAAAGAGGAGAAGGACTTTATGGGTTTGTCGTTTGATACCATCTCCGCGACGGGTCCAAAGTAAGTACCTGGCTAGCTTATCCCACATTTGCGAGAGCTTGTCTCACACATTCCCTTCTAGCGGTGCCATCATCCACTACAAGCCAGAACGCGGCTCGTGTGCCATCATTGACCCCAACGCCATCTATCTTTGCGATTCGGGCGGTCAGTATCTGGACGGCACTACGGACACAACGCGCACGCTGCACTTCGGCACGCCCACCCCCGAGCAGAAGAAGGCCTACACGCTCGTGCTTAAAGGCAACATTGCTCTCGACACAGCCGTCTTCCCCAAGGGCACGACAGGCTTCGCCATTGACTGCCTGGCGAGGCAGTTCCTCTGGGTAAGTTACAAACGTAATTCTCGCATTTCCCAACAAGACACGACCGCTGACTCGCCTTGTCAACAACAAAACAGAAAAAAGGCATGGACTACCGCCACGGCACAGGCCACGGCGTAGGCTCCTACCTCAACGTGCACGAGGGTCCCATCGGCATCGGCACGCGCAAGCAGTACGCTGACGTCGCTCTCGCCGCGGGCAACGTGCTGTCCATCGAACCCGGGTACTACGAGGATGGTGCGTACGGCATCCGCATCGAGAACCTGGCACTCGTGAAGGAGGTCAAGACCGAGGTGCCGCCCAGCGACAGGCCGTTTTTGGGCTTCGAGCACGTCACCATGGTGCCATACTGCAGGAACTTGATTGACGAGAGTCTGTTGACGGAGCAGGAGAAGGAGTGGTTGAATGAGAGCAATAGGACGATTTTGGAGAAGATGAAGGGGAGGTTTGACGGGGATGAGTTGACAAAGGCTTGGTTGGAAAGGGAGACGAGGCCGTTTTGAGGAGAGTTTGAATTGCAGCCAGCGGAGCCGCAGGATAGAGGCGCCTGTTGGGAGAGGTGGATGCGGGGATGAGTGGACGAGCGAACTTTTGTTTTGCATAGATTGGCATGAAGGAGCACGGTAGCATGGTATCGTTTCGACGATATGGCATTGCAATGCATGATTCATTTCTTTGCTTGATTTTGGTCCATTGATGCCATTATCCATCCAAAACCGTGCTTGCTGTCGAGGGAAGAGAGCACAGTCCGGCCCAAGATCATCAAGCTGGCTGCTCAGAAAGACATGAAAGCTGATAAGGCAAAGGCAATTCCAAACGACAGCTTAAACGCCGTATGTTGATTCAGCATAGCCAGGATGCGAGACACCTTGGCCTTCTCCTTGAGTTGGAAATAGGCGACGAGATCAATGCCGCTGCGTGCCGCTACCTGTTTCGAGAAGGGGGTTTTTTGGATCAGTATTGGATTTATCTTGCGATGACAACATGATTGATGATGTATCTGGGGTAAAGGGGTCAAATGGGCGAGTGAAAGAGCAAAAGCTCAGAACCAACCAAGTTGACAAGAGAAAGAAGAACAGTGCGGGTGAGCGTGTAATATACCTGGAACACCACCATCCCGATGCCGGCGAGGAGCACGAGGGTCTTTGAGAAGACGCTGACTAGGAGACCTGCTATGAAGCCTGTTGTTGTTGTAGTTGCTCATGTCAGCATGCCTGTCTGTTCGCGTTACGTCCGCACAGATACATAGAGGTAGTTGTATAGTTGGTTCAGTTGACGTGGACTTATTTTTATGACTTGAAGGGAACACGAACCAGACACGCTCCCCGCAGAAAGCTCCCTTACGACGGTTCCTTCTAAGAACCCCTCCTTTCTCCTTTGCTCCTGCTGCTGTTGCTGGGCGAATGAGCGGGATTGTTGACCTGGGGCCCAGGCGTCAAGCTTCATGGGTTGATGGACATGATGGTGAAAGAGTGCTAGGACAGCTCCGGTGGCCGTGAGTCCTCCGAGGGTGAGACGAGGAGTTGGTCGAGTGCTGCTTGTTGAGCTTGTCCGGAAGGAGGCGGTTTGGCCGGTTCGGTATGAGGGATGGCTTGGGGAGCGTAAGGGGGATTGGAAAGTAAGAGGACGCTGGCGGAAAAGGGGGGTGAGTCTGGGAGGATGAGAGGCGGTTTTGAAGAGGGTCGACATGGTTCCTTGGGGCGGGCTTGGTTGGTATGTAACTGAACTGCCGAGGCTGGAGATTGGGGACAGTTCAGGAATTTGACGAGGATAGGTATTTTACAAGAGTATGGAAGCAGAGGTCACTCGGGCATCAAAGTGGTGAGGGTTAGTCAGTTAGCTTCGTGGTGTTTGCCAGTTTGGGAGAGGCAAGGCGGTTGCAGTCGGCCGAAACGGTGACGTAATGACGGCAATGTTTCACCTGTCAGACATGGGACCGGAAGTCTGAAGAGATGGCTCAATATGGGGCATAATTAGAGGCTGCACGATTTTTGATCTCGCAAGGAATTATAATCCACATCTCTCACGATTTTTGCAATATTTTTGCTCCCCATGAATGAAGTGTCCGAAGAGAGCGGAGGTGGTGTTGGGTGGAAGCTCGAGTGGGTGACTCGAGGTTGAGGGAGCTGGGCTCATTGGTCTGTGCGCTAGGAAAAGTGGGGCGGAGAACCTTGGGGATTTTGTTTCCCGTCGCGTCCAACGCGTCGCAACCATTCTTTCCGCAACCCCACGCGACAACAACACCAACTCCGAAATCCTCGGTCACAACTACAACCCTCGTTAAGAGGCCCCCAAACCATCGCCGCAACAGCAGCATGTCTCATTGACTCCAATAGACTGCGAAATACCGACCAGAAAGCACAATGCCTCGCCCGCGACCAAAACGGACACGCGCCATCGCGGCCGACCCCGCGAAGGAGAAGACGACGGCCGCCTCTCCACCGCCACAGGAGCAACAACAATCCTCGGCGACACCACCGCCCATCACGAAACCAGCAGCTTCTAAGCCCGCAGCTCCAAGCAGTGACATCTACGATGTCAGCGACCGCGAAAAGGAAAAAATTGCACAACGCGTCGCCGCCAAAGCAGCCGGCCGCACCACCCAGGGACCCCAACAATCGAACCTGAACTCGGACCAGGCTCGGGCGCTCGACAGCGCGCGTCAGAGGCGGGACGAAGCTATGGCACGCCTCGACGACCTCTCTTCCACCTCACAGATCCAGCCACCAAGCGCAGATGCAGAGCCTCCACGCGGCAGGCCACCCCGCCTGACTGATGTCTCGGGGTTGGATCTGGACGATGATCTCTTTGCCAACCTCGACGAGACCCTGGACGACATCGAGATTATCCCGGATAGCCAAACTGGCTACCGCTCGGGTGACACCTCCACCATTAGCGTTGGCATGTTCAGGCGCCGCCCGAGGCGGTCGAGCGTCATGGGCCGGGGCGATGAGCGTCCGGGGAGCCGAGGCCAGATGACGCCCAGCATCAGCTCGACTATCAACTTCGGCAACTTCCGACGACGTGCCCGTGAGCCGAGCGTTGTTGCAACTTCCCGGAAGCAGAGGTCCGTCTCACGCGGCCCGCAGGCATCCCGCGCCGCGAGCATTCTTGGGGATGGCGATGATTCAGGCCCCGACGGCGAGTCGACTCCTCTCGGCGAGGCGAGGAGGCGGACTCGTTCTCGGGCCGCCGCCGAACAACGCGAAGAGTCTCCCGTGGCCGCTCAAACTTCGCGGAAGCGCAAGTCGTTGGAGAGCCACGAGGACGGCCGCGAGAAACGCCATGCCGCCGAACCCCAGCCCGAGCCCGAGCCCGAGCCCGCGGCAGAGGCTGACGTGCCTCTACAATCGATTGAAGTCGAGGTTGAGCGCACTCCAACCCCGCCTCGCGGCCGCGCCCGGCAACGGTCTCACGATGCCTTTTCAACCCCGACCCGCGACGATCCCGACATGGCTCCTCCTCTCAGCAGCAGCGATTCCGAGAACGGCACTCCCGTCGCCTGGCCCGCTCTCGACTCCCTGGCCCACCGCACCTACCACACCCGCCGGGCCCCGACCCAGGCTGCCGCAAAAACCCCAGAGCTTCTGGACGACGACTCCTCCGAGCTTTCCTCCCCTCCGTCGCTCACGCACTCGCCCAACTACGCCCCGGCAAAGCCCCCACCCAAGAAGGCGGCGCCTGTGCAACAGCCGGCCAAGAAACTCACCACGGCCGACCTCACCGCCCTCCTTCCACGCCGCAGGCACAAGCCGTCCAAGCGCGGCCCTCGCGACAGCAACGACCCCTTCGACCTAGACGGGTCAGAAGAAGTGGATGCCGTCGACGATAACGATGAGTCGACCTACATCGACTCTCGCGCCGCTGCCCGGCGGAGAAATAACAGCAATAGCAAGAAAGCACGGCAGCCGGCCAAGTCTTCGGCGGCGGCTAACCGCCAGGCCGCCAAGACGGGCGGGAATGCCGGAGCTGGGCCCAAGAAGCGCGCGATGAGGACGTATGGGTCGGCGGCTGCGGCGAATGAGGATAAGGAGAACGAGAATGTTGAGGACGAGATTGTGGTGGGTGCGGGGGGCAGCGATAATGCCGAAGTGGAGGATGACGGGGCTGGTGACGCTGAGCTGCCTGTCAGGCAGCAGCCGAGGATGGGCGAGGAGTTGAAGAAGGCGGCGCAGAAGTTTAAGGAGGTGGATCAGTGGCAGTTGTCGTTCGAGGTGGTTACCGAGAGCAGCTCGCCGCCGCCGCCTTATGCTAGGTGAAAGCTGGTGATGGAAAAACAGGGGAGGGGGGGATGTGTTTGTTTCTTTCTGATGCATGATGGTAGCGTTGCTTGGACGGTCGTGGCATTCAGTTGGGAAATGGCTTGGGCTTGCTTGGCTTTTGGTAGAGAGGGACGGGAAACCCTGGGTATCAGCGTTGCTTGGATTGAATCTATGAGGCGGAACCATGAAGATGACTTTCAGCATTGCGATATTCATCAGTGTCATGATATATACCTCAGTGGTGGCCGTGATGGCTGTCCTCTCATCCATAATACAAGTCCCGATGCCGGACGCCTTGCCTTGTGTCTATCAATATGCTCTGAACACAGTTCGTCTCCTGCCTGTCCACACTGCTAAGTTGCCATGCGCTGGTGCTATGATTTATCCGCCAGGCAAAGGCTTTCTACGCTGCGCTCAACGATCGGCAACAGCGGCGCCACCTCGTTGGAGTCTCTCAGCGCGACGGTGACGCCGTCGGGTGTTAGGCCAGTCATCAAGAGTTTCTGCTCTGCGTGTCAGCGGCTCTCTCTCTCTTCCAGCAAGACGAGAAAGAATGGGATCACCTACCCTCTTGACGGTGTCAAACTTGTCCTCCCTCGCAGTGTACTCCCTCACCACCTCCTCCGTTCCAAACTCGACATACACTCTCGTATCCCGGACCCTCACCAGCACCCCGTCCAACCTCATGAACAACCGACACAGCAACAACATCCTCTGCTCCATCACCCGCACCTTCACCGTCATGGCGCTAATCCCGTTATCGTCCAACTCGCTCTCGTACAACACCACCTCGTCGGCGAACAATATCGGATCTCGCCTCTTGAGCAGCTCAATGGGAATCTGGGTTCGCCCCGTCGGGTCTAGTACCAAGCCTTTCTTCTCCTCTCCTCTCTCGCCACTCGAAACAACACCCGGTACCTCATCCCCTTTATACACGGCACTAAAACTCCAATCATACTTCCTCACCGCCTCCACCTTCTCCCCACCCACCATCCCCCCGCCGTCGACACTCACCCCTTCGCGGCTGCGCGACCACTCCCCCGCGTACGCCACCCGCAGCATCCCCTGCGCGCCCGTCTTGTCGACCGTGTCGAGCGCTCCCTCGGCCGAAAACGTCACGGACCACCCCGTGCGCGGGTGCGCTATGCAGACGAGGTTGTCGCCGAAGATCATCTCGGGCACGCTCGGCAGGGAGAGGCGGGCTTGGAGGGCTTCGATGGGCCCGGCTTTGAGGATGGGCAGTTTGCGCGTGGAGATGGTGAAGGGCGGTTGGGTGTGGGTGCGGGTTGCGCGGGCGAGGCGGGGGGAGGGGGTCGGGGGATTGTTGTTGTCGATGGTGATGTTGGAGTGGAAGTGGTTGAGGTTGGGGCTGGGTCGGGGTTCGGTGTTGTTGTTGGCTTTGGTGGAGGGTCCATGGTTGTGGTTTGGATATTTGGGAGAGGAAGGGGTGGTTTTCGAGAGGTGGTCGAATGGACGTAGAGGTTAGATATTTGAGGTTGAGGATGTTGGAGTTGAAGAGTGGTAGCTCGAGGCGGGATGGGTGGTTCAAAGGTGAGAGGGCGACACTGTTTGGCCGGGTTTGTTCTTGGATTGATAACCAGCTGCCTGCTGCTCAGTCAAGACGCTGTAGAAATAATAAACTTTGCGGTCCAGCTTTGAGATGGCAGATTCGGATATTCTTTCGAGATTGTGGTCGAATTCCCATCGCAGGTGGGATGTGGGACTTTCTTGATTCAGTAGAGCTTCCAGGCAAGTTGGAGGTTGAAGCATTGGCGGGGTCGAGCTGTTCAGGGCCAAGGTCTATCACACAGGCGGGGCACCCTTGCGACACTGGCAGTCGTCAAGAACAGAAATCAACCAGCCAAAGAAACAAGAAACGGGCTCAACGTTACGATACGCTTCATGTCCAAGAGTTCAATTTAGATTCATTCAATCCCTGCTACTTACAATTTGAGTGCATCAAAAAGTCAAAATTTTTTGCAGTGAGAGAGCAAAAAAGTTAATGCCCAGTGTGTTTTGTTGTCGGCGTCCAAGTCAATTTCCATTTTGGGATGTCCTAGCGCTGGAAGCTGCACGGATCCGCAGGCTAAAACCTCCGAGCTGGCACGGGCGCTACACGTGGTCTCCAGTGGGTCCTGCCGGTTGCTAGGCAACGTCCAGGCGGCCGACAGGGTAAATAACCTTACCTGTTCCCCATCAACACACCACATCCCTGAACTCTCATTCTTAATTGCATTCTTTAATCCACAACCACCACCAACGTCCTGTCTGCGCTGACCCGGCCAGCGCATTCTCTTTTGCGTCGCTTTTTTTTTCTTTCTCCATCCAACATTCCATACACACAAAGCCAACAATGACATCGGTGCGGGCTCTCGAGTCCTGCTTCGACCGCCTGTCGGTCAACGACGAAAACAATCCCGGCGAGAATGTGCGCCCGTACCAGAAGCCGAGGGTAAGTCACGTCTGATGGTTCTCGTCTGTCAACAGTCATGCTAAACAGCCTCAGCCGTTGAGCCAACTTTCCGGCGCCACGCGGCCAAACCTCGTCAAGGTCGCCTTGCAATCACAGAACGCCAACGCCCTCAGCAGCACTACCACCACTACCACCGTCACCCTCCCTTCACAACAAGCTGCGGGATGGAAGAGCTCCTCCACCCTTCCCAGCAACCCGCCCTCGCCCAGGAAAGAGAAGGCCATCGGGCCAGTGACCACGCATCGCCCAACCCCGTCATCCGACTCCACCAACTCCGACACCGACGCCGCCGCTGCTGCTTCGACGGCTGTGGCGGCTCCGACATACGTCGACAAGCCGCTCGTGCCCAAGCAGTTCCACCTGGGCATGTTCGAGATCGGCCGGCCGCTGGGCAAGGGCAAGTTCGGGCGGGTGTACCTCGCGCGCGAGCGGACGACGGGCTTCATCTGCGCGCTCAAGGTGCTGTACAAGTCTGAGCTGCAGCAGGGGTCGGGCGTGGAGAAGCAGGTGCGGCGCGAGATTGAGATCCAGTCCAACCTGCGCCACCCCAACATTCTGAAGCTGTACGGGCACTTCCACGACAGCAAGCGCATCTTTTTGATCCTGGAATACGCCGGAAAGGGCGAGCTGTACAAGCACCTGCGCCGCGAGAACCGCTTCCCCGAGTGGAAGGCGGCGCAGTACACGGCGCAGATGGCGTCGGCGCTCAAGTACCTGCACCGCAAGCACGTCATCCACCGCGACATCAAGCCCGAGAACATCCTGGTCGGCATCCACGGCGAGATCAAGATCTCGGATTTCGGGTGGAGCGTGCACGCCCCCAACAACAGGCGAAAGACGCTCTGCGGAACGCTCGACTACCTCCCGCCCGAGATGATTCGGTCCGGGAGCAAGGATAACTGGTATGATGAGAAGGTGGATCTGTGGAGCTTGGGCGTGCTCATCTACGAGTTCCTGGTCGGCGAGGCGCCGTTCGAGGATACGCCCATCATGACGCACAAGAGGATCGCCAGGGCGGACATGACGATCCCGGAGTGGGTGAGCAAGGAGGCGAGGGATTTGATTCAGAAGGTGAGTTTACACAGTACCATGTATTTTCGTCATGAGACTGTCTGATGTTCTAATTGCTAACGTTGCGACTACAGCTCCTTGTGCTCGATCCCCAGAAGCGGCTGCCTCTCGACGAGGTGCAGCAGCACCCATGGATCATCAAGCACTGCGTCAAGGGCGAGCGGGCGGCCAACCGCGAGAAGCCTGTCAAATAAACGCCGAGACTTTTAACCGCATATGGAGGGAGAGAGAGAGGAGCCATGATTTTGTTTGAGATTGTGTTTGGACCGGAGTTCAGTGTGGGCAGGCGTTGGGTGTCGGGATATTGCGGGCAGAGGTTTTCTCATCTATTCGGGTTGCGGGTTCAGGAGAGAGTTTTTGTTTGTCTATTGCATAGCGGGCTGCCCAGCCAGCCACGTCTGGAATTTGTCGTTGTTCTTTCATCCATGACATGTCTCCAACATGGGCTCGGATCGGCTGTCGGAATTCATGTCGGTTTGCCGCTTGACGCATGAAGGGAGATGGTGCTCATTACATATTACACAGCGGGTTATGCACACGCTTGCTGTTGTCGACGTCCACAAACCATAATTCTGCCCGGTAGTCACCTTACCGGTAGATCTCATCAAACGGCCGGGTGTCGGCAAAACATGAATCCCAGACCTCGTTGACGACCTTCGCGGCATGATCGCGGTCGCGACACGCCGGCCGCGCCATGACGGACTGAATGGCGCGAGACCTTACGCAGTTCTGGAACTGTTGGGTAAGGGTCCAGTTGCCGCGGACCATCGCCTCGCGCGTCCATCGACACTCTCCGCTGAGCATGGATGCGCGGATCTATCAGCACATCAAGATTAGCATATCTTCAACATTGCGGCCATGACGAGGAATAATGGGGGGGGGAGAACACACCTCGGTACACGCAGCATGCCTCAAGTTCCCGCTCCCACTCCAATCGACCTTAAACCTTAAATGATCCCACGCATGCACCATCTCATGGGCGAGCGTATCCTCCAAATGGCTCCTATCTCTCATCTCGTTGGCGCAAATCAAAATCCCATGCTCCGGACTAAACCCGCCGCCTTGCCTCATCACGCTCCCGTCCTCGCGGACTCTTGCGGGACACCGCCTGCAGACCACATTTGTCTCGTTCAAGTCCCCGTTGAGCGCGGCGACTTTTTCCCGCAGGAACCGGATCACCGGCGAGTACTTGAAAAGATAGTCCCGGTCGCGCTCGCAGCGGGCGCAGTCGCGCGCTTCGTGCACCTTGTACCGGTCCTCGCGGTAGTGCTCGATCCCTTCGGGGGTGATTTGGCCGGTGAGGATTTTGAAGTAGTTGACCCACCATTTGAGGGAGGGGTCGTAGCCGGTGCGGGCGGGGTCGTTTTCGAGGAAGCGGAGGGGAGGCTTGTCTTGGGAAGATTGGGTTTGTGGCTGTGACTGTTGTTGTTTCTCTGACGAAGTATTGGAGGAGGTGGAGGGTTGAGTTGGTGGTGAGGAGGGCTGTGGTGGTGTTGGTGCCATGGCTGCTGTCAGCGGGGTTGCTGAGGGTTTGTGTGGTTGAAAGCGAATCTTGTTGAAGTCTGGCGAGTAATGACTTGAGAGTGTAATTGATTGATCCCAGCTTGTCGTTGTTGTGTTGGTCCAAAGTGTTGTCGAGTTGTTGTCGTGGACCGAATGGATGAATGCACGAAGTTGCAGCTTGCCTTGCCGTTGACTTTTCCATCTGATGCCCCACACGGCCGGATGTCCATTCTGCCGTCCCTTCCCAACTCACCAGGCGGTGAGCATTAGCAGGGATTGTGAAGCCGAAGTCGGCCAATCGAAGACGCCCCTCGGTCCTTCCCCGGATCCGCCCGACGCTCGGCAGGTCCACCGACAGCGACTCGCAGCGACTCGGTCCCACTGAACGGACCCAACATCCGCATCTGTCATCCGGCCAGGGCCAAAATTTACAGCACCCCCTGGGCTGCCCATGGGCCGATGCTAAATATAATGGAAACCGCTTCGAATTTGCGTGAGTCCGGGAGAAATCCCCGCAGTCGTGTTTTGTCCTTTTCAATGTCTGCGTGGCTTCAAAAATCGATTTTCTGGGTGGTTTGTTGACATCTTGTCATTTTTTCTGTGCGCAGCCATGAGGTCTCCTCGTCCGCTTGGCGTGGTCATCAAGCTTGGTGAGTGATGCCCCAGCAGGTGCAGATCGGACAGGGGTTTGTATAACTGACCTTCCAGGTAGGGACCAGCTCCATTGTCGATGAGAAGACCCACGAGCCTCTTCTGTCCATCCTGACGTCCATAGTAGAGACGGCAGTGAAGCTGAGGAAAGATGGCCACAAAGTTGTCATTGTCTCGTCCGGCGCCATCGGCGTTGGCCTGCGCCGCATGGATGTCGACAAGCGGCCCAAGCATCTCTCCAAGCTGCAGGCCCTCGCTGCCATCGGCCAGTGCCGGTTGATGAGCCTTTGGGACAGTCTGTTCAACCATCTCAGGCAACCCATTGCTCAGATTCTCCTTACGCGTAACGACATTGCCGATGTAAGTTAACCTTCACTGCGACCTGTGTCTGAGTGACATCATCCAGCTAACCCTTACAAGAAATCACGCTATGAAAATGCCCAGAGAACCTTTAACGAACTCTTGGACATGGGTGTGATCCCAATCGTCAACGAAAACGATACGTTGGCTGTGGCTGAGATCAAGTTTGGCGACAACGACACCCTCTCGGCCATCACGGCTGCCATGGTCCACGCCGATGTGCTGTTCCTCATGACCGACGTCGACTGTTTGTACGACAAGAACCCCAGGACCAATCCAGATGCCCAGCCTATCGAGATTGTCGAGGATATTTCTTCTCTAGTAGCAGATGGTACTTTATGCCCCTTCCTGACTTGCTTGTCTTCTTTACAACAACCTCGCTAATCCTCCATAGTCTCATCCGCCGGCTCCTCCCTCGGAACAGGTGGCATGTCCACCAAGATTGTCGCCGCGCGCCTGGCAACCTCCGCTGGCGTCACCACCGTCATCACCCGCTCCTCCAACCCTGGCAACATCGTCAAGATCGTCAAGCACATCCAAGCCAGCCGGTCCCCGCCTTCCCTCGCTACCAAAGCCAACCAATTCTCCGACTCCCCCGACCGACAGGGCGGCACCGAATCCCCGCTGTCCCGCTCTGGTCTTCTTCCCTCTGCCTCATCAACCTCCCTATCCGGCATCGCCGCCGCCGCGGAGCGCACACAAACTTCTACTCCAGTCCCGGAGCAAAAGATCCCCCTCCACACCCGCTTCCTCCCTTCCCCGCATCCCATTCGCGAACTTCGCTTCTGGGTACTTCACGGCGTGCGCCCGCGCGGGACTCTGTACATCGACCAAGGCGCGTACAAAGCGCTGCTGCGCAAGGCCGGGCTGTTGCCGGTGGGCGTGGTCGATGTCGACGGACAGTTTGCGCAGCACGAGGCGGTACGGTTGTGCGTGGTGGAGAGGAAGAAGAGGGTACCGGGAGACGGTCCGGCAGAGGAGGCTAGCGATAAGGAGAAGGAAGGCGCCAGCAGCAAAACCAAGTTGTGGGAGGGAGAGCCGGTTGAAGTGGGAAGGGCTCTGAGTAATTACTCGAAGGATCAGATCAGGTTGATCATGGGCCGGCAGAGCTCGGAGATTAAGGAAATCTTGGGGTACAGCGATAGTCAGTATGTTGCGGAGCGCGGGACTGTGAGTTTGTTTGCGTGGGACAGCAGGCCGGCCACACCGGTCAGAGAATTGGGGGAGGATAAGGAGGATCGGGGCTCATGAGATAAATAGTCGGATGAACTGTTGGTTTGCTGTTGGGCTATGGTAAAGGTGGGGTTCTGAGGGTTAAAAATAGACAAATAGAGCCAGCACTTCTGTTGGGTGATGGGTAGCATTGGTTTGGGAAGTTTGATTTAGAACTTGATAGATCCGTTTGATAGGAACATCAAAAGCCCCGAGAATTGGTATGGTATAAACATGATGCATACGCCTGACGCCTGTCCTCAGTCTGCTTTTTGCCGTGGCATGCCCCTGACTTCCTAACTAACTCATTACCATTTCCTAACCGCCCGCAATCATCCCGCAATCATCCAGATAATCCAGATAACCTTAACCCGCAAACAGCGTGTCCTCATCACGGAGGTACTCGCCGCAATCCGCTTGCCGGAAGCACACGATGCCTGTTGGGTCCAGGCGGCGAGCCTCGGCAGTACTCCTGGCGGTCTACGTCATGCAATGTCAGCCTTTCTCTCCTCTCCTCTTTGGGCTTACGCGAAGACAGGGCACACTTACCACGCCGAACCCAAGCGGAATGTCCGCCATGTTATACACCACGCAGCCCTGATGCTCGGGACAATCCTCCGACCACCGACCAACATGCGCTTTAACAACTGTATGACCAAAATCTGTCAGCACCTCCCCAACAACTCTCCATAACCGACCGACAGTGGGAAAGCCAACGCACTATTCGACCCATACAAAAACGGCTGCGCGCCGTTCTCCTTGACCCAAATCTTATGCCTCGCACCCTTGGCCAGGATCGGGAGCGCCGTGATATGCAGGCGGAACTTGCCCGACTTGGTCATCTTGCCCAGGCAGGTGCCCAGGCTGAGGAGGGCGTCGCGGCTGACACAGGTCGCCAGGTTGGCGATGGAGAGCTTGACGTAGTAAACGCGGTTGTGCTGCAGCCGGAAGACGTAGCGGTCGCCGTCCTCGAGGGGCGCGATGAGGGATTTGAGGTCGGACATGTAGTTGGCGAGCTGTTGTTTGGTGCTGTGTCAGCGAGAGGAATGGTGTTGCTTGGGGTGAGAATTGGAGGAGGTGGTACCTTGTCCAACACGGTTTTCATTTCTTGATCTGTTAATGGGCGCATTTTGGTGGTGGTTTGTCTGTTTTACGGGAGGAAGATGCTGTGTAGTTCACTAGGAGGGAGGGGATGTCGTTTTGGAGCTTCAATTCATTGAACCTTGATGTTGTTCCAGACATTCTATCTTATCGCAAAAAAGTTCATGGCTATCGCGAGCTGGTGCCCCACATTCAATGGCTTGGCAAGACCCACCTTTACCCGCTTGCGTGGCGCTCCTCAGCCACCCAGCCACTGCGGTGAGTAGTTACCGTTTGCGTTTATGAGCTGGCGGTTGCTTGCATTTCTGCTAAAGATCAACAAAAGGCCCGCTGGCCAAATGGTAAGGCGCCAGATTTCGGCTCTGGAGATTGTGCGTTCGAGCCGCACGTGGGTCGACTGTTCTGCTTTTTGCCCAGAACCTCTTCTGATGGATTTGGACGTTCCTTTTGCTTCTCCAACGGTTTGTTTCATCCAGGGGAAGTCGACGGTGGCTCCCGCCGCCGTTCCGTCTCTGCATAAAAATGACTAGGCCCTCCACCCAAGAGGCGTGTGGTTCATGCCTTGCCACAGCCCACTCTGATGGCCCTGCCAACGCGAATCCATGACAACGCCTCTCTTTTTTCTACCATCTCCAACTCGAGGAATACGGCGCCTGGTACCCCGCGCCCAGATGCGGCTGTCCGAGAAGCGAAATGGACACCAGACATGCCCTCATGGTACCGTTGCGTCAACGAGGTGGGCGGCGTGACAAGCAGCTGGAGCCGACAAGAAGCGGTCCAGTCGACGACCGTTGAAATGGACAGGGACTGTGAACAAAACCAGGTTTTCGGGGCTGCTGCGAGACCTTCCTGTTCGGTTTCGTGTCTGGCATTTTCTCACCGTTGGTCCTAGGGGCAAGTTTATTCTTTGGGTAGTTGTTGCGGCTCTCTGGGACTGCTACGACGTCCTGCTGAGTTACTAGCACTAGTTCCCTCAACATATCACATCCATCCATACAACCTCACATGTTGACACACCGTTGGCAAACATAACGGCCATTCATGCCTTGGATGTGTGAATGGGAATTTTCAAGACACAATAATTTCCCATTCTTGAAGTGTCCAAAAATTCCCCCTCGGAGGCAACGGCGGAAGCACCAAGAAATCTCGGAGGCGACGTGCCGTGTAGTTCGTTTCCGGAAAAGCGCCCGGCTTGCCGGGAGTCCAAGTCCCAGGAACACAACCCCTGGGCATTTCGGTCGCTGTGCCGATCCGAATCGTCCGCCTTCCCATTGGGCCCCCTTTCGGCCTGCCAACCTGAAATCCCGGGACGTGACCTCCACGTTGGATTGCCCCCTGGCTGCTAAGGATGTGAGTCGCTTTGACAACCTGGTTTGGAACGGCGGCTCGGTGAGACTGTGGAGTGGACTCCTATCAAAGCTCAGCATCAACAAACACCCTCACTCATCACTGCCCTTCCCCTCTTCTGTGTCACGATCCCTTGATAATCGGAAGCCAGAATTGTGTAGGGAGCTGTTTACAACGGCGCTTGTAAATGTCGAAGGATCGCCATGATGAATTTCCCCGGCCTATAGCCAAACAAGAAGGGCACGTTGTTGACGTGATCCCGTCTCCGAGTTGGGGGCCAGACGGCAGAGATGTCAACTCTGTGTATAAACAGCACTATGTATCCGCACCGATGACGCACTCACGCGCCGCTGTGGATTGCTTCTGTAAGTCTCGAGTAAGCCTAACCGTCTGCGCTCCGCGAGGGCCTTGCAAACGTGCTCAATGGAGCTCGCCCTGCCGACCCCCGGGATGCTGCTCTGGAGTTGCATCCCAAGCATCTTTTGCTATGGCGTCCGGCAAGGGGGTCCGCAGATTCCCACCTACCGGAGGTTTCCTTGTGCCTTGATTCGCATCTCACAATTTTGGCCTTCCCCGCCGACAAGATTGGATCCTCCCCGAACGTGACATGCCCCGGACCTAGTCGCGGGAGCGCCGTTGAACCTAGGCGGGGGGAGGGTAAACACTCTGGGGTATTATAAGGGACCACTCCCATCCTCTCTCTCTCCACGGGAATTGTCCTGGACAGGCATGCTGGCCGAGTTGAGGACAGCCCGGACCTGTTGCCCGACATGAGGACCGCGTCTCGTCTTGTTGGCGCCCTCGCGGCGACGGCAGCGTGTAAGTTGTCTTCAGCTTGTAGCACCAGCACTTCCTCAAGTGTGTACTAACAGCCGATCGATCTAGTCCTGCCGTCTGCCCTGGCCCAGAACAATGCCCCGAACACCTTCACTGACCCCGACACCGGCATCACCTTCAACACATGGGGCCTCTCTCCCGACGACCCCCGGACCCAGGGCGGCTTCACCTTTGGTATGGCCCTGCCTGAGAACGCCCTCAGCACCGATTCTTCCGAGTTCATCGGCTACCTGGTACGTTGCCCAACCCTACCACACCTCTTCCCGAATCCCTCCTGCTGATACACCTCCGTTTAGGAATGCTCCTCGCCCGACGGCCATGGCTGGTGCGGCTTCTCTCTTAACGGCGGCATGCCCAACTCGCTGCTCATCACGGCCTGGCCGCACGAAAACGAGGTCTACACCTCGCTGCGCCACGCCACCGGCTACGCCATGCCTGACGTCTTCAAGGGCGACGCCGAGATTACACAAATCTCGTCCAAGATCAACGGCTCCCACTTCTCCCTCATCTTCCGCTGCCAGAACTGCCTGCGCTCCGACACGGGCGGCGCCCCTGCCTCCACCAGCTCCGGCTTCCTCGTTCTCGGCTGGGTCCAGGCCTTCCCGTCCCCCGGCAACCCGACCTGCCCGGATCAGATCGAGCTCGAGCAGCACAACAACGGCATGGGCATCTGGGGCGCCGTGCTCGACGGCAACGCCGTCAGCCCGTCGTACCCCGAGTGGGCGGCCCTGGCGACGCACGTGCCCGAGGCCGTTTGCGACGGCGAGGGCGGCGGCGAGGTTGAGGGCGTGCCCGTCCCCGAGGACGCCGAGTTTGATTACATTATCGTTGGCGGCGGCGCCGGCGGTCTGCCACTGGCGGACCGGCTCAGCGAGGCGGGCAAGAAGGTCCTTCTGATTGAGAAGGGCTTCGCCTCGACTGGCGAGCACGGTGGCAGCCTGGGCCCGGAGTGGTTGGCTGGCACCGGCCTGACGCGCTTCGACGTCCCCGGTCTCTGCAACCAGATCTGGGTTGACTCTAAGGGCATCGCCTGCGAGGACACCGACCAGATGGCCGGCTGCGTGCTCGGCGGTGGTACGGCGGTCAATGCCGGTCTGTGGTTCAAGCCGTACTCGCTGGATTGGGATTATCTCTTCCCGTCCGGCTGGAAAGCTAGGGATGTGCAGGCGGCCATCAACCGCGTCTTCTCGCGCATCCCGGGCACCGACACCCCGTCGATGGATGGCAAGCGGTACTACCAGGAGGGCTTTGAGGTGCTTGCCAGCGGCCTAGCGGCTGGCGGCTGGAGCCGGGTTACCGCGAACCAGGCTCCGGATCAAAAGAACCGGACCTTCTCCCCTGCGCCCTTCATGTTCTCGAACGGCGAGCGCGGCGGCCCGCTGGCCACGTACCTGCGCAGCGCCAAGTCGCGCCCCAACTTCACCCTGTGGCTGAACACGTCGGTGCGCCGCGTGATCCGCCAGAGCGGTCACGTCACCGGCGTCGAGGTCGAGCCGTTCCGCAACGGTGGCTACCAGGGCGTCGTCCCCGTCACCCCCGTCTCGGGCCGTGTCATCCTGTCCGCGGGCACCTTCGGCAGCGCTAAGATCCTGCTGCGCAGCGGTATCGGCCCCAAGGACCAGCTTGAGGTCGTCAAGGCTTCGGAGATCGACGGTCCGACTATGATCTCGGAGGACTCGTGGATCGAGCTGCCGGTTGGCTACAACCTGGATGACCATCTCAACGTAAGTGACATCAAGAGACAAACATCGAGGAGAGAGTAAGAGAAGAAGACTGACAGACTCAAAGACCGACACCGTCATCCTCCACCCCAACGTGAGCTTCTACGACTTCTACGAGGCCTGGATCAACCCCATCGAGGGCGACAAGAACCAGTACCTCAGCAGCCGCAGCGGCATCCTCGCCCAGGCCGCTCCCAACATTGGTCCCATGTTTTGGGAGGAAATCCGCGGCAAGGACGGCATCGTCCGCCAGCTCCAGTGGACTGCCCGCGTTGAGGGCAGCCTTGGCACTCCCAATGGCCGTACGTGTCCCCGTTTCCCCAACCCAAGTTGCCCCATATCCGTTACTAACAACCTCCCAGAAGCGATGACCATGTCCCAATACCTCGGCCGCGGCGCCACCTCGCGCGGCCGCATGACCATCACCCCATCCCTCACCACCATCGTTTCGGACGTCCCTTACCTCAAGGACCCCAACGACCGCGAGGCCGTCATCCAAGGCATCATCAACCTGCAGAACGCCCTCAAGAACGTCCCCGGGCTGGAGTGGGCTCACCCAGATCCCGCCATCTCGCCGCGCGAGTACGTCGAGAGCATGGTCGTCTCGCCCGGCAACCGGCGGTCCAACCACTGGATGGGCACGGCCAAGCTGGGCTGGGACGACGGGCGGACCGGCGGCACGGCGGTTGTCGATCTGGACACCCGCGTGTACGGCACGGATAACCTGTTCGTCGTCGACGCAAGTATCTTCCCTGGCGTCCCGACGACGAATCCCAGCTCGTACATTGTTACGGCTGCGGAGCACGCGGCGCAGAGGATCCTGGCGCTCAGGACTCCCCAGGCGGTGCCCAAGTGGGGACAGTGCGGTGGTAGGCAGTGGACGGGCAGCTTCTTCTGTGAGAAGGGCTTGACTTGCACGCCGCTTAATGAGTGGTATTCGCAGTGCCTGTAAGGGGCTTGTGATGGGGGGGGAGGGATAGAAGTTGAAGGGTTGATGTGTTGATCCCTTGTCGATTCGTGTGCATACTTGGCAATTCACTTTCTTGATGTACATATTTTCTTGAGGTAGACGATCGTACAAAGTCCGCTTCTCATTCGTGTGGGTGTTCCTCAGGTTGTGTGGTTGTGGTGGGTGCTGTGTGCTGAAGTCATCTCCATGATCCTGCCATTTGCTCTCCCTCCATCCCACTTGGGCCTCTGCTGGTAAGCCACGCAATGCCGTTACCAGAGGTGCGTTACACAACTCTACTTGATATCCCCCCGTCTCCATGATATGTACATAGTACATCAGAACATTATCCCCCGCCCGAATCCTCTCTCCTTGTTCTCTGTCACGCCACCTACCGCAGGTTCTCGCCCCTCCTAACAATGCGAGAGGGCCTGACGTCTCCAGAACCACCCTTCGTGACATTCCCTTCCTCCATCCTCTTGCGCCTTTCCTCCTTCAACTTGAGGAAGTGCTTATAAAGGAGAATGTTGGCAGTGAAATTCTGCCTGCGGAAGTCCAAGTTTGGATCGACACCGTCAGTATTGAAGATGGTCTCTGGGTGGACCAATGGCGGGAGGAGACAGCTGGTGTTGGTGTCGATGTCGGACTTCCAATGCTCAGGCATGTCGAAGATGCCATGAGCGTTTCTCCCCTCGCAGTCGGTTTGCTCCACCCAGCTGCTGGTGAACTTGTGGAAGAACGAGTACGACTGAAAAATCTCGTCCTTCTCGATGGGCCGGCAGCCCTCCCAGTCGTAAACGGAGAGTCCAGCCAGTTTGAACGGCTCCTCCGGGGCACTGGTATAGAAGTTGTAAAATTTAGGCACCAGGCCGATCTGGTTACGGATATCGGGCTCAGCCTGCATGTTCTGGGGGGCGTCCGGGTTGCTGAAGTGCCCGTCAAACGAGCTGAACAAGGAAGTCTTGCCCAAGACCGTCGACTCGTCCGTATCTGGGTCAGGCATGGCCAAGGCGAGGACTTCGGGTGGGCAGTCCGGGACCTGGCCCTGCCAGCCGTTGTTATACCGGCGGCCATTGCCACGGCCTCGACCATTTTGTCCGCCCCGGCCACGGCCACGGCAACCTCCAGGATATCCGCCGCGATGGTGAAAAGCCTGTGGTTCCTGGTTCGTATCGTTTCCGTGGTTGTTTCGTCCACCACGTCCACCTCTCGAGCCTCCGCGGCCTCCTCGACCGGCCCTGCCTCCACCGCGACCACCCCTTACGCCATCACGACCTCCGGATCCTTGTTGGGTGGTGTTTGTTCCGACATTGTTTGTCGGATGAGGCCGAGTCTGGGCCAGTTGGTCCCACTGTTCAGCGGGGGACTTGCTGGCAAGGTCGGTCAATGGGTTGAGTGGGGTGTCGGCGTTCTGGTTGCTCTGGTTGTGATAAGGAGATGACATGTTCCGGTATCCGCGGCGACGGTTATTATTTCCGCGACGATTCCCGTGAATCGGAAGGTTGATTTTGGTCGTTTGATGAGTCGGAGTTGATGTGTCTTTGACGACAGCACCCGTGACCGCTGCGGTGGTTGAGTCGGTCACCGGGGTGATGGGAAAGGCCACCGCCGGTAATGCAGATTTCTTCTCAGAGGCGTCCATGATGAAAACGGCAGGCTCTGGAGTGAGCAAGCAAAAAGTTGTGAAGTAAATGAACCTTGTAGTTGTTGTGCTGAAGAAGGGGTCAGCTTTCGAGTGATGAGAAAAGGATGATGTAAGATGAGGGACAGGTTGTGAGAGACCTCAAGAAGATTTCTTGATTCACGAAGCGACGGCAGCCAGAATCCCAGACAGGGTTTTTGGACGTGCGTCTGCTTGGAGCAAATGTCGTTGTGATAATGGAGTGAGGTGATGTACTTACATGAGTGATGGTCCGCGTGGTAGACGAGGTTTGTTGTTGGCGACCCGGGGTGACTGGCTTTTCTCCAGCTCTTGTAGCGAGAGAGCAAAAGGTGTGGAAATGGAAACCTTGTCGAGTCGCTTTTGAAGAAGAAAAGTTTTTCGAGAGGAAATGGTTGATGGTTGAAATATTTGTGTGCAGTGAAAGAAGTGTGGTTGGGTCCCGCCTTGAACTCAAACCTAAACCTTACAGGGCTTTTTCAAGAGAAAACATTAAACTATCTTATAAGGGGTTTCTGGAGCGGGCGCCCACTCCAGCATCGGACGAAATGATGAAAGGTTCTGAAGTCTTCATTCATCAACACCTCAAAACCTTAATGTGGAAAGTGCTTTCCATCACGGGACTATTCTCGATCCGTTTGCACGTGGCTTCCCGAGGGATTGAGGACATGAGGAACACAACCTATGTGTGCTTGTCTAGTCTCAATATATCAAAAAGGAGGTCTCTTAGAGCCCCTATTGTCATATCATATGGCAGAGGACTCTTATATAGGGGACCCAGGTTGCTAGTCATCGTCGTTTGCTCATGTTGATGTTGATGTAAGTCGTCACGTGAGCTCCATCCGATCAAGCCCTCGCAGCCAATCGCTCTGCAGTTTTCCCCCCATTTTAGGCATCACCCATCTGCTTATCGTATGTGTTTTCAACCCTGACTTTCCATGAGAACGGCAAGCAGCTGGAATCCTGAAGTTTGCTTGACGTTCCCCATCTTGCTGGTCGAGCAAAGTAACACACAACCAACCCAAAAATGCTGTCAATCTTGCGGAAAGCAAGACTCAAGGATAAGGAGCTCCGAATCCTGATGCTGTACGAACACCATGGTACATACTCTTCAGTGAATGAATGAACATGTGCTAAAAGACTTTTTGTGTCCAGTGGCCTCGACAATGCAGGGAAGACCACCATCGTCAAACATATCATGGGGGAAGATGTCAACACCGTCAGCCCAACCCTCGGCTTCATCATCAAGACAATAGATTTCGACGGGTAAGCTCTATCTTTACCCATGTATCATCTTCAAGTCGCCTTCTGACCATGACCTTCTTCAAAGATACAAACTCAATATCTGTGAGTCTCATCCTTGCCGGTCCTGTCAGCTCATCTGAGCCCAGCCTTCTAACTCAAGGTGTCAGGGGATGTTGGTGGCCAAAAGACACTGCGCTCATACTGGCGCAACTATTTTGAGAAGACCGATGCCCTGATTTGGGTCGTCGACTCGACTGATAGGCTACGTGTGGACGACTGCCGCCAAGAGCTCCACGGATTGCTGCTGGAAGAGGTGAGCTCGCTACAGTTGAAGAAATGAGCCCCAGTCCAACATGTCTGCTGGCTGACACGGGAACAACACACAGCGACTGTCAGGAGCAAGCCTGCTTGTCTTTGCCAACAAGACCGATGTCAAAGGGTGCATGACCAGCGAGGAGCTATCAGCGGTTTGTTCCCCACATTTTCCACTTTTTCCATCCGTCCTTGCCTGACATTGATGACAGGCTCTCCGGTTAGACGAGATTCGCACCCATCAATGGACAATCCTCCCATGCAGTGCCATGACAGGCGAGAATCTTCGAGAGGGGTTGAGTTGGGTTGTCGAGGACGCCAAGGCCCGTCTGTTTTTGTACTGACGGGCTCTTGGGGATGATGGAATGGGCCATGCTCTATAGGACCCGTTGTCAGGGCGGGCCAGGTTTTGTATGTAAAATTATCCTGTCGTCTGCTGCTCTTGATAGAGGGCCCGCGTCGTTACCGGACTTGCCTGCGGCCATCTCTTAATCCGAGAAGCATGCCTCAACAGTTGGTTGAGACAATCACGCGTCCCAAAGCCAACACAACTGCATGCCCTGAACTTGCCAACATCTCACCGCGAGCAGCTGATCATATCCGTACCGCCGATGCTGCCGGAGCCCGGCCTCCAACAAATAGATGGAGGAGACAAGATCCAGTGCACAGGAGACATCAAACGCTCGGAGATGTTTTTCGTGATGCAATTGGCTGTTGAACAGTCACAGACATGACGGATGACACAGCAGTGTCTTGATGCCACCGGTTCCCGAGAATGGATTGTCCTGGGTGTTGGGTCCCCGTCCCTGAATCTGACCGTCACCCGGACAACCAGAAAAAAACAAACAAAAATACCTGGTTGTCTGGGACCTTGGTGAAATTGAGAACCAAGAATAAAGAAGCTCACCTTCTCACTTATTATACTAACCCTTGAATAAAAATAACACAGAAAATTGAAATACTCTGAGAGGGATAGACACAAGATCAGATCCATCTGAAACAAAACCATTGGTGTTCCACGTCGCATTGTTCTGCACATCGTCGACGTTACGCCATGTTACAGCCGTGACACAGAAGCAGAAGCCCCCACTGTCGGATCCCGCTGTCTGTCGACCCACTCACGAAAAGGCGCTGAGACAGGGCACCGCCGGCCTATCAGATGCCACATCAGGCATGCCCCTCCATTGTTCAGGGGCGACCAACCCAGAAACAAGCGCTGAGTAACACAGGCTCGGGTCCTGTCAGGTTTCCTGAAAGTCAACAACAACATCACCCCTCTTTCTTCCCTCCAAGACACGGACAAACAGCCAGCCCTCGCGGCGTTCTCTCTCCACCCCTGCGACACCACTCCTCCCGATACCCGATATCCTGCATATTTCCGCTGCGTGTCATGCCGAGGCCGCCGTCTCGGAAACAGAAACAAACAACATGTCCGACGAAGTATCCGACTTTCTGCGCTCAGTCGAGCTGCTGAAGGAGCGCCGCGATGTAGTGGAGGACTCGAAAGAGCTCGAGGAGAAGATTCTGCAGGAGAAGAGGGAACGCCAGGCCAGACGTCTAGGTTCGTCATCCATTGGTTATGTGGCTTTTGTGTGTTTATGTTTCCTCTCGGCGTTGCTTGTGGTGTGCTTGGGCATCTTTTCTCTCTCCGCGGTCAATGCTCTCCCTCCCTCTCTCGGCGGAGGGGTTGCTGGGTTTTTGAGACCGATTTTCCAAGGAGACAATAATCTGACGTGTATTTGTCCTCACAGAGCGCGCAAGATCCATCTCGCCGCAAAAGTCGTCCCCGGCCAACACACCGCCTCCAGCAGCCCACCGAGTCGGTATTCTCCCTTCTGCCGCTGACGGCACAACCCTCGAGTCCCCGATCCCGGCAAGCCCCGGAACTCCCATCAACATGGCTGCCGATCCCTCGAGCTCCCCGACGAAAGAAAACGACTCCCCGTTTGACCTTGACCCGAAACGCACCAGCGTGCCTCCGTCCCCATCCATGGCCATGCCGTCCGCCCGCGGCGGTCTCTCGTGGCAGAGACGACCGACCTCTCAGGATCGCCCCAAAAGCCGGCCGTTATCCATGGTCGCCGCAGAGAACGCTGCTCGGATCGCCCCCGGCCCAGCTTCTGCCTCGGCTGAAGAGCCGACCTTGTCGCGCGAGCAGATTGCCCAGACTCTGGCCAGCAAGGACCCGTCATGGTTCCGCCAGACTCAAGATCCGGGACGCGGTGCCGGCGCATTCCGCAAGTCCCAGGTCGAAGACCAGGACACGGTCGACCACTCATCGGCAAGGACTCAGCTCCCGGGTATGGCCCGGAGTTCGGTTTCCGAGCCAAAGAAGGAGGACTCGGATCTGCCGGCCACTCCCAGTAAGGTCGCCCCGCCGCTTTCTCTGACCGGGACTCCTCGCCTCGATCCGCCAGCCGGCGAGAACACCGAGAGCGGGGAACCCGCGTCTGCGAAGAGCTCGGCTTCAGTTTCCCCGAGCCGGACATCGCCAACACGGCCGGTGTCCCCCACCAAGGGCATGGGCGGCTTCGTCCAGAGTGCCATGATGAAGCGCTCCGACAGCGTCAAGCGCTGGAGTGTGAACTCGCCGGCTGGTTTGCAACGTGTTGACCCCACCCGCACCACGACTACGTCCAGCCTTGACCGTCCAACCACCCCCGTGACCAGCGTGCGCCCGAAGAGTATAATCGGCATGCCCTCTGAGTTTGCGCCAGCCGCGTCGGCCGATGACAAGGAGCCTCAGGCCGAGTCCCAGCCCGCTGCTGCGGCATTAGGGAAGGCAACTGACGACGGGAAGACGACACCACCAGTGAGCCCGTCCAAAACCATGGACCCTCGGAGATGGAGTCCCACGAAAGGCTCTTGGCTCGAGGCGGCGCTGAATAAGCCTGAGTCTCCCAAAGCCAAACCCGCCGCCGCAGCCCCGGCCCAGCCGGCATGGATGGTTGAGCTCAACAAGGCCAAGGCTCAGAAGACAAGCGCTGACCTGGCCCGTTCCGCATCGGTCGCTCCAAAGAAACCGGAAATCAAGACTGGCGGGCTTATGAGGTCGACCCCTATGGGCGCAGATCTGAAGCCGAGCGCTCTCAGCGGCCTGCCGACGGTTCCCACGGTCCCAGCTACCGAAAAGCCTGCGATTGCTTCCCTGCGCGGAACACTCCGCAAGACGTCTCCTGCCACAGAAGGCTCTGGGTCAGCCCAAAGCGACACTTCGACTACGGCCAAGCCAGATGTCCCCTCCAAACCCAGCGATTTCCGCGCCAACCTTAAACCCCGTGCGCCACCTCCTCAGGCCGGGGAAACCTCCACACCAACCGACCCCGCGAACGAGCTCAAGAGCGTCTTCGGTACCCTGCGCAGGGCCAAAACCCAAAGCTACGTCGCGCCAGATGAGCTCAAGGATAACATTCTCCGCGGCAAGGCGGCACTGCACGTGACAGGCGGGCCTAAGAAGACAGAGCACGTCGATGAGTTTAAGGAGGCGATTCTCAAGAAGAAGGACGAGTTCAAGAAGGCGCAGGAGGAAGGCAGGAGCGTGACCAGGGAGAGGGGCAAGAGCTTTGTCGCGGAACAGCAGCAGACCTTGCCGGAGGGTATTGCCAAAAGGCTGGAGCTCCAGAGGACAGGGACGTTGAGGGGAACGCAGACCCAGACGTCCGCAGAGAAGGAGGCGCAGGAGGAGAGCAGGAGCGTGACCAGGGAGAGGGGGAAGAGCTTTGTCGCAGAACAGCAGCAGACCGTGCCGGAGGGCATTGCCAAGAGGTTGGAGCTCCAGAAGACGGGGACATTGAGGGGAGCGCAGACCCAGACAGCCGCAGAGAAGGAGGCGACCACTACGACTTCAACGAGTTCGGCCACGCTGCCGGTCAGGACCCAGAAGTCCTCGGAGGCTTTGGGTCGCGTCGGCGGAAAGGTCGGGGGGTTGGCCGAGCGGTTTAACCCCGCCCTGGCCGGCCTCATTGCGCGCGGTCCGCCTCCGATGGCAGCCGGACCGAAGGGATCGGGGGCTGGTGCCGCGACGACGTCTCAGGCTGATGATGAGCAACCCACCGGCCCTGGGCCTCAGTTGACGCACTTGACCAAGAACCGGGCTCGTGGCCCTAAGAGGAAGGCCCCTTCTACTGTGCCATCTGCTGTCAAGGAGGCTCAGGCTAGCGCCACGGAGAAGCCAGCTACGCCGACTGCTACTCTCGGCCGGTTTGAACCGAAAGCCTTCCCCTTCCCGAAGGCAGAGGAGTCCAAGCCGGAGCAGCTCAAGCCAGAGAAGCCGGTTATCTCTCCCAAGCCCGGGCGATTTGCCCTCACACCAACTGAGCTCAGCCAGCCTCCGAAGGCTGACTCCGATGTTATCTCTCTGGTCGACTCCTCCCGTCGCCTGCCCAAGGAGGAGCCAAAATCTGCTGGACAACCAGTTGCTGTGGTTGGATCCACCCCAGTCAAGACTCGCCCTCGCTCGCCGACCAAGGTGCATGAGCAAGTGGCCGCGCTGACGGCGCTCAGCCAGCAATCGCCCAAGCTCGAGCCATCTGGCGATGCTACTTCGCAACCCCCTTCCCCGAAGAAGCTCGATTTGAAGAGGATGTCACGGTTCCTCAGTGAGGAGAGTCAACCGAGCCCGGTTATTGAGCCGACTAAGCCGGCGTCGCCGACCAAGGAGAGGTCGAACTCAGTCAAGTCGCGGCCTGCTTCACCCGTCAAGGATCGGTTCCCAGCGTTGTTCGACAACGCTTCGATGAAGCAGCCCGAGCCAGAGCCAAAGCCCGCGCCGCTAGCTCTCAGGCGTCAACCCACTGGCGGATCTGGTTTGGTCTCGGCTGGTCTGAGCAACGCCTCCCCCTTCTCCAGGTCTGCGGAACCCCGGCCCCTCGACGACCGGCCCGCACCGCTGACAACAACATCAACCACTTCAGCTAGCCGTCCTCTCCCAACCCCGCCCTCCATCGCATCCCCGCCTCCAACTTCTTCTTCCTCCCCGCGTCGAACCTCCCCGATCCGCGCGTCTACCAAATCACCTTCCTCCGACGTCACCTCCCTCATCGACGACTTCTTCGGCCCGTCCCGCCCGGCGCGCAAGCACAAATACACCGCCGACGCAGCCGAGATCCTGTCCCTCCGCCCCGCTTCCGCTCAACCAATCCAGACCCAGCGCGCCCAGCTGCTGCAGCTGTCCAAGGACGGCAAGAAATCCCCCGTTCCCGCGCACCACGAGAGGGTCCTGTTCGAAAGGGAGATGTATCTCTTGCCGCACACCTACGTCGACGCGAGCGGACGCAGGTGGGACGAGGTGTACTTCTGGGCTGGCGACGAGGTCCCGCAAGCGGACGTGGAGGACGCCAGCCTCTTCGCCGCCCGCGAGGCGCGCGGGTACGGCGGCGGGAGGTTGGTCCGCATGAGGCAGGGCAAGGAGACGGCTGAGTTCTTGCAGGCGCTCGGCGGAGTGGTGATGACGCGCCGCGGCGAGCGGAACAAATTCGACTCGCTGTCGCCCGCGATGCTTTGTGGGAGGAGATACATGGGCCAGGTCGTCTTTGATGAGGTGGATTTCACGCCCCAGAGCTTGTGCTCCGGGTTCGTGTACCTGGTGGTTTCGCCGCAGCAGGGCGGCAGGTGCTGGTTGTGGAAGGGCAGGGGCAGCTCAGTGGAGGAGATTAGCTGCGCAAGGTTGGTGGGGATGGAGATGGCGCCGACGGGGGAACTGGTAGAGGTTGATGAGGGGATGGAGCAGAACGCGTTTTGGAATGTGTTTGGTGCGGAGGATGGGAGGGGACGCTGGCCGAGCGCCGATCATTGGCGGTTGAAGGGCGGGTATGAGAGGTATGGGTGTCGGTTGTTTGGGGTGGAGGATGCGGCGTCACCGGTGAGTTTTTGACTTTCACCTATCCAGTTCTATTCTTGTCTGTTTTGTTTGCCTTACAAGGACACTCGCTAACCTGGGAAATGTCTTCGCTTTTTAACCAGGTCACGGAAATCGCCCCCTTCTCGCAACACGACCTGTCCCCGTCCAACATCTATGTCCTCGACGCCTTCTTTGAGCTCTACATTCTCGTCGGCGCCCGGTCCAAGGCCAAGTATCCCGCGTTCCGCAACGCGCTTGACTTTGCGCAGGAGTACGCCATCCTGGCCGCGGGAATGGAGGACAGGCCGTTCGTGCCGGTGTCGACCATCGTGCTGGAGGGCATCCCGCGGGATCTCAAGGCATGCTTCAGGAAGTGGAGGGACGAGCTCAGCCCGACGATCATGCACCCTCCGAGTAACCCCCCTGCTGCTTCCCCGAGTGGGAGTGAAGCAGGAGGGCGGCCGCCGAGCCCGCTCAAGAGGGGGAGGAGTTTGAGGATAGTGCCTTTGACTCAGGCGCTGCAGGCGTTGAGTAATGAGTAAGAAGATAGTAAGAGAGAGAGGTGGGGGAGCTGGGGTATGAAATGTTCGAGTAGGCCGACGGTGGGATAGAGAAGCTGGAGGTTTTCGTGTGGGATATACCTGTTCGATTCATCGTCTTTGTCATTGCTTACTCCCATGTATGGTTTCTCTGGATTGTGGATGTGTTGTTGGGGAGCATACTTAGGTATTTTAGATGGGAGAATGGAGGGAGGAGTGCATTTCGGTATGGGCCAACATCGCCTCGGCGCTGAGCATGGCTGTCTGTCCTCATCATCTCGAATGAGACATATTGTTTTCGAGAATGGGAGTCGCTTTTTGATAACGTGTCCATGTTCGTGAGAGTATCACCAAGCCTTCCCTCAGCCAGTTCTTGACAGCAGCCCAAAAATCTTGACTCTTTACTCAATCCCATCAGGTACATAGATGCTTTATTCCGAAGATGTAGCATGAGATCCATAAACGCCCATACGCCGTCCCTGTGCCATGCCACGATAATAACCCGGGTATCTTGCCAGATGTCCCATTTCAACCCCCGATGCCGGCACATGTTCCTCCTTGCATGACTGCATTTTGTCAATCTCCCCACCCCCTCGTTCTCCCCAGGAATGCCATTCCCAGTTTACCGTCCTTCTTCAGTCGGTGGAATCAAAACCCGCAGCTGACCTACGAACTCTGTCCCTGACCCCCAAGCCCCGTCGCCGCCGCCGCTTCGGTTCCAGACGCAGCAGAAGCAGCAGCATTCTCCTCCCCAAGAATAATATCCTCCAACCTCCTACCCCCCGTGGCGTCCAACACCTTCTTCACATCATCCCTCACCTCCGGTAACGCCGCCGCCATCTCCCTTGCCAATATATCCCGAAACTGCCCAAACGCGTGCGCTTTGCCCCGCGCGAGCTGGTTCATGCGGCGCACCAGCTCGACGAACTCGCGCGTGTAAATGTCCGGGTTGCGGCCGTTCTCGACGTAGTGGATGAGCGGCTCGGGGATGGGACGGTTGGCGGCGCGCGGGGAGAAGTGCGCAGAGGACGGGGTGGTGACGGCGTGCACGCGGGCCAGCGACGAGTCGAGGGTTTGGAAGCCCTGGGCCAGGGCGTCGCGCGTCGAGCGGTGGGAGAAGGCGTCGTAGTTTGTGGTTTGGACGAGGAGGTGGAAGAGGTCTTGGATGACATTTTTGATATCGTCTGTTGGAAGGGTTGGGGACATGGTTAGTTACTTGGTGGTGGGAGAGCATGCTGTTGTTCTGGAGATGGGGAGTAGAGTAGTACCTTGGACTTCTTGAAGGTCGGGGGTTATGGGCGCCATGGTTGCGGCTCAAACTTGAAGATGGTTGGTGATGGGAGAGATCTACTTGTATGCTTGGTTGAGGGTACCGCAATTGGTGATAGATTGCGGAGACTCGGGCTCCGAGTGACTGAAATGATTCAGGGCCTGAAGGTGGATGAAGTGAAAGCAGAGTCCAATGCTTGGTTGGTGACGATGACGCCAAGAACGAGGCAAGGCGGGAAGGCTGCGAGCGGAAGCCCCGGGCCGCAGGGCAAGCCTGCTTCTGATTGGCCATTTCAGTGCCACAGCCCCCAGCCCTTCAGCCTTGTTGATCGCCAAGCAAGAGACCAAGATGCAGTCACATAAAAACCAACGTTGGATTTGAATCATTTACTTCCACAAATGGATTCTCATGTACAAGAGAATTCGTATTTACCAGGTGTCCCTATTTCCATCTCTCAGCGAAGAGAAGCAATAACTCTTTATTTAGATATGCTTGAGCCGGGAATGGAACCCACCCAACCCAATCGGGCCTGGAATGAGACCTCCGGCGACAGACAAACCTGGAAACTCTAGTTGTCACATCCATAAGCCCTCCTATGCGGCACCAAATACTGCGCACCATTCATGCCGTTGATTCTACACGTGGATATCCCATACAACTAAGTACCTCAGGTACAGCCCTTACCTACCCTACCTAACCTACCTTACCTTACCATAGTACCCAGCATGCCGAACCTACAACCTGAGAGGTCTTCCATCCCCCTGTAGCGTTGCCGGAACATACCTATGCATCAATCATTGACCGTGACCAATGACCTGACCATGACCGTCCAGTCCATGACATGACGTTATGACCAACAGCACCAGACCCATCTCATCTGTCATCCTACAACTCTTCTCTCCTAATCCTCAACATCAACATTACTTTGACCCTGTTCATGCCCTCCCAGTAAAATAGGCAGAGAGAAACTGAACGAGAAGGCCACGAAACAGCCTACCACACACCTGTCCGGCCAGCCCAGTGTGAACGACGAGTGTAGAGAGTGTGACAAGACAAGATATACGCAATCCCCAACGTCCGAAAAACAAAGCCTGTGTCCCTGCCCTATAACATCAAAACAATTCCCACACTCTCCACCCCCCGACTTTCCTCATCAACCCCTGGCCCCAAGCTTCTTCATCCACAACCACACACGACCATGACAGGGAAAATAAATGATACCCATATACCGACCCTCAGTGGCAAACATGATAAGAATGTCCCTTCGTGAACCGTTATTCGCGACGGCATGACATTTCAAAACACAAAGGAAAGCAAAAACCAGAAAAAAACAACGCTACCGCATTTTTTTCAACCATGTCACCTCCTGCCTGTTCTCTCATCCACGCCTGGAGCAGCAGCAGGATGGCCAGGCGGAGGGGCAGGCCCCAGAGTGGTACTGTTCGGGTTGTAATCCGGCGGAAGGGTATGGCCAGGAAGCTCGCCGCGCAGAATCTTCTCAATGCGGATGCGGCGTGCCTCAGTGCCGTCATCGGGGTGGGCAACCTCACGGAACCAAGGGTGCTGTAGTGCCTGCTTGGCTGTGATGCGACGAGCCGGGTCGTAGACAAAGATCTTCTGGAGAAGATCCAGGAATTGAGCCAGGAAACGGTTGGTCGGCGGAATGATATCCTGAAACAGAAAAATGTCAGTCTCAGCCGGGAACGAGCATTTGTGGAGTGGTGGATACACACCGGTAGCTTCTTCATGGCCTTGACGAACCTCCGGGAAGCCCTAGTGGTCTCCGGGGTGGGATAGTCAAGCTTGAGCCGCTTGAAATACCTGATAACCTTGTAAGCATCTGGCCAACGATGAAAAACACACGACTGTACGTACTTCGCGGCAGGATTTCCACCATTCCGAGTCATCCGATTCACTTGCTGGATGAGGGCCGGATCAACCTTTTGATCGACGACGGCCTCCATCATGGCCAGGTGCTCAAGATTATCGTGCGTCTGGAACAGGGCGTCGCCGGTAAAGAACTCGACTAGGATGCAGCCTATGCTCCAGATGTCACAGGGGAATGACCAGCCGAGGCCAAGGATGATTTCGGGAGCCCGATAGTGGCGTGTCGACACAACCGAAGAGTGGTACTCGTCCTGGAAAGTCGCTGAACCAAAGTCGATAAGGCGGATCTCCGTGTCCAGGAGCACCTTCCGTTGACTGGCCTGACGATTACTGTTTGCCGTGCTTGCCGACGGGATTTTCCTGTTGTACGTGAAAGTCTGATATTCATTGTGGCACAAGAGGATGTTCTCGGGCTTCAGGTCCGTGTGGATCAGGTTCAAGTCGTGAAGGACTGTTCCATGTTAGTATTGCCTCGGCGAACCGGGAGGGCAAGGCGAAAATCGGACGTACAGGCAACGCTCGTGAGTAGTTGACGAGCGAAGTTTTGGATTTGACTGTTGGGGAAGGGCACAAAGTTGTTGCTCTTGAGGAAGTCAAAGACGCTTTGGCCCAACAAGTCCATAACGATGCAGATGTGGCCGCGGTAGTCGAAGCAGTCACGGAAGTGGATGCAGCGGTTGCGGTTCTCTTGGTCGTTGGCCCGCAGCGTCTCCAGGACGCGGAGCTCGATCTTGCTCGCCTCGCGATACTTTTGGACGGACCGGATAATCTTGATGGCCACGAACTTGCCCGTTACCTTGTCCTTGGCCTGCACAACTTTGCCGAACGTGCCTTGGCCGAGGAGCTTGACCATTCGATCTGCAACGTATCGTTGTCAGCATGCGAAATGCCATATCGGCACCCATTATGAAAGGTTGAAAAAACGTACATCGATCAGTCAGGTCGTTATCGGGGACGACAATGTAGTGCCCATCGTCGTCGTCAACCCGAACATTTTTGCAGTGAGGCGGCTGTATCATTTGTGTCAACCAGTGTGCCATGCACTCGAATCGACAGGGCGTCAAAACTTACGTCATGAATGACTTTGATGTGCACATCGCGGGCCTTCTTGATGGGCAGCGGCGGGGCGTGATAGTCAGCCAGAGGGTCCGGGTTGTAGTTGACGACGGCCTCACGTCGCCTTGTTTCGTTGGCGATTTGTTGGCGGGTGGTCCGCTTTCGCTTTGTGCCGGGCTGAGTCTCATAATCGCATTGGCTGTTGGACGACAACGAAGTGGCAGCCGTGGTTTGTATGGCGGAGCTCGTCCGATCACTAGCGACGGTCGACTTGCTTGGCGTGTGGGAGCCGATGGCTGCACTGTGGTGGACAGGGTCATAGGGAGCGGTGCCATCGTCACGTTTCCTCTTCTTGACTGATGAGCTGTTCGCACCGTTGACACTGTTGACGGTGGCGGCAGCGGCAGTTGTCGCGGGAGCAACGGTCGAAGGTGCAGTCGCAGGCTGTGGCGCGGGTTCGGGTGTGTCTTCAATGACGATGATTTCTTTCGGAAGCCCGTTTTTGTAAAAATCTTTCCAGTCCGGAACCCTCGATCGCCTCCTCTTGCGAGGGGGCTGGGCTACGGGCTGGGGGATGTGGGATGCCGTCGTCGCGGAGGACATGGTCGGGTAGACGTGGTCGGAATGCGAGGGGGGGGCAACGCTGGCATCGGCCGAAGCCTGAGAACCGAGTCTTGTCGAGGGATGATCGGTCGGAGGTGGCAGAGCAGCCACAGAGTGGTGTGCCGGCGATGAGTACCCGTTGGGAGCCGGATAGGGCAGGCGGGAAGCCGGAGGGAGAATTGGCGGGTTTGGCTGGCGCTGCGACGACGTGTTGGCCTGCGGAAATGATTGATGCTGCTGCTGTTGCTGTTGCTGCTGCTGCGGTGGCTGGTGGTGCGGGTAGTGGAAGCGATGCGAACTGTAGGGCGGCAGCGTGGCAGTAGCCGTCGTCGGGGTCGACATTGTCGTGTTCTGGGCGCTGCTCGCGGTAGTCCTCGACGGAAAAGGACGAGGAGGCGGCAGCAGAATGCGGTGGGAAGTGTTTGCGGAAGAGGAAGAAGAGGGTTGCGGTGGTGGAAGAAGGGAAGAAGGGGAGGAAGAAGATGAAGGAGATTCCGGGCAAGAAACGGGCTTGAAGGTGAGATGGGACGGTGCAGCCCAGGAAGCACGGAGCCTGCTGGCCGTCGCCTGGTCTTGTTCTTGGTCGGGCCGGTCTCCTGTCAATTTGGCATGAGGAGAAAGACAGCAGCAGGAGCAGGAACAACGCTGTCGAGGAGAGGAAAGACGGGATGCTGGGGAGTCCAGTCCCTCTGCCTCTGGTGGGCAGAAGGAGTTCTGATTCGACCGTGGCGGCTCCAGGTTGCGTTTCTGGGTTCAGGTGTTCAACGGATGGATTTCGGTGGGTTGCGGAGGCGGCATTTGTTGCACAGAGCGAGATAGAGACGGTTTTTTGCCCCTCGGGACGACGAAAGATGGGCAGTGTTGGTCAGAGTGGTGGGAGAAATTCTGTGACGGTCCAAAAGTCCAGGATGCTTCCGGTCGAGGCAGTCTTGTCGTCGATGCAAATCGAAATCTCTGGGCTGGGGCTTCTCTCTACGGAACGAGGGAGCGGGCCATGACCCTGATGCCCTGCTGCACCAACACTGTGACTGTCCAAGGCGAAGTGGCCCCAGCGGCGACGCTCTCACAGAAACACCGGTGCTAGGGGAGCTCGGTTGCCAGCCCAGTGCCAGGCCCGTGTTTGGTTGTTTGGAGCGTGGCAGCGCCTGGCAGGGCCTTGGCCAGAAACAGTGAAGAGAAAGACACGGGAGATGGGGCTGGGGGGAAGTGGGACGGTCAACGGGCTGAGAACGGGCTGATTGTGCCGTTGCCCTAGCATGTTTTTGTCGGGGAGTCCGCTTCAGGTGCCATTTCTGGCCGACTTTATCGCCTCCTTTTGCTTCGAGAGAAACATTTTGCTTTCTGGATTTGATTCCTCTTTTCCTCTGAGCTTCGTCTTTCAATAAACCCCGGATTGTCCGACGAGAAAGAACAATCTTCTATACAGTGTCGTCTTCGATGCACACCTTGATCGTGGAGGTCAAGGCGGCCGAGTGCCGCGGGTTGGCACCTGCCAAGCAAGGCCCGACTTTCGCCTTGGCCTGTTCTCCATCTCTTGACGTCCTTTGCTATGCTCCGTCAGAGAAGCAGTTGGCACGGTGCTGCGGCACGATCCTTCCAGGGTTCTCGCGGTTGAAACTGTCAGGAAGACAGTGCGAATACTCGAGATTTGCATCAAACAAACTTGGGCAAGCGCTTGCTGTGCTTTTGGGTTGCTCCTGCTTTCATTGCTTGGGTTGCAGCACCAGCCCATTTCCCCCTCCCCATTTTTCTCGTTCCTGCCCATCTCCGATTTTCCTCAGTCGAACCGGACATGATTTTCAGTGCCGCATTTCACGTCGCCTGTTTTCTTTGACATGTCGGTCCGGTGCAGCAGCGCCACTCCACGCCTCGGGTGGGCCGTTTTGCTTGCCATCCCCCATTCTCCATTCCCTGCTCCCCAGGATGATGTGGTTGATGTGGGTGCGGGGTCTCGAGGGGCTTCTTGGAAGTCTCCAAGTCTCCCCGAAACAGTGTCATCTCGTCAGATCAACCTCTTCCACCCAAACCTCTCTGTCTTCCTACTCTCTTTGACGCCTTCAGTGCACATTTCCCAGCTTTCTGATCGGCCGTGTTTGCTCCGTGAAACTCCCATCATTGCGTTGCTTAACCAGGGCAGGGGAACTTGAGCTGTTCTTGTGGAAGAACTGGTCGACCAGATGCTCACGTTATCTCGGCTCGGATGGCCCGCTCGACCTACTTACCTGGCCAAGCAGCACTGCTGCTGGTTTCCCGTGACGGGACGCACTCTGTACTTAACAAAGTCTGCGGTTGCTGCATGCAAGGGTGTTGTGCCCACATTTATCAAGCAGATCGAGCTCTTTGATGCCATTGATCTGTGCGACGAGAGGCGGGGCGCCGTGCAATCGAGGGCGACGGCCACGCTCCCTTTTGCAGTTAAGAATCAGGACGGTCCGTAAGTATTGAACAACGGCGCACTAGAGCACCCCGGAGCGTTGATGTCATGAAGGAACTGGCCGACAGCGGTTGGCATGCTCGCGCCTGGCATGGGCTGCGGAGGGGCACCTTATCAAACAGTGCCCTTACACGGTGGCCGCAATCATCGATTTTGATGCACCAAACGTCCAAGTCGATCAGCCTGGCCACCTTTGAATAAAAACTCAACCAGCCAGGTTCGAGACATCACCTCCACCGAGACGCTACGCCGGGCCAGGGCTGTTTTTATCCATACTACAGGCTGGGTCACACGCTGCCCGGGCGTTGAGAACCGGTGTCCTTCCATCAGTCCGCAACGGAACTGGATGACGGAAGGGACGGAATATTACCCTCCAAGGCGGATGCGAAGCGCGCTTCGCTCTCCAGTGTTTGCAGATACAACCAGCAGAAGGGAAGATTCGACCTCTGCGGCTGGTGAGGTCTGTACGCGGGTCTGGTGCCGCGGCAACGCATGCGACCTGCGCCTTGCTGCTGGCTGTGCTGGCACTGAACTGGCCGCGCTGACCTTGAACAGGGCCAACAAGCTTTTTGATGTAAAACTTGGGAGAAAATCAGAGAGACCAACTCGATCCTCCTCCGGCCTGCCTAGCTCATCAGACATCAACACTTATTTGCAAACCTGACACACTGCACCGCCGGGCGAGGGACAACAGTTGTTTTACCCTCAGGTGACGAATCGCGCTCGTGACAAGCTGGCCTGGTAAGCACATCCACCCAGCGAACCTCATCCAAATGGGGTAACCCGAGCTGATAACTACCTGACCCATGCGGAGTATTGCTCGGGGATTGGGAACACCACCGGACAACCCTATCCGGAAGCTGTTTTCTTTCATGAAATTTCCCAAGTCGTGATCGACCACAAATCCCTTGTTTTTCGGGTTCCTATATATCGAAGCTGCCACTGAGCACGCAAGTAGATGCGTTTTAGTCCGGAAGTTTGGTTTGGCCAGAATCCTTGGTGTCGCACGATGTCAATCCGTTGGAGGCGAGGGCGAGTGCTTTGTGAAGCTCCCTACGAGCTCCAGTTGTTTAAAGCCCTCCCAATCTGCTCGCGCAACATTGTGTCCGAAGCCAAGCATCGTGCGATGTAGGTCTTGTTGTCTTTGTGTTCCCTCGACCGTTCCAAGGCCTGGCCAGATCACCATCGAATTTACCCAAGTCAGGGTAGTAAATACCTGAAATCAAGCGCATGAGCTGGCCAGCTTTAACGCGCATTGACTTAGAGCCGAGAGCGAGATGATGATAAAGCCCGTCCCTCTGTCCAGCGCCAACCAGAGTCTTTTTTCCCGGCCTTCGCAATCTCATCTCTGCCCAAACTCGAACTGCCAGTCAGAGGAGGCGCATATCACATCCTCCTATGGGGAGTACTTGGTCGGACAATCCTAGGGATTGGATGGGCAGCATCTACAGACCTGATCTGGACAGGACATATAGGAGACGGTGTACCTGCTTGCTCTGCCTTGCTCCCGGCCAATCCTCAGAAAGTAATCCATCGCTAGGTGAGGATTGTAAAGCAGGTGGAAATGTTGCGCTGTGACAAGGATCTGGGTTTGGCGCGCTGCAATCAGCCGTTCACAGATCGTTTTCAACAAGCCATGACAGCAACAACCCAAAGAAAGTGATAGCAGGACCAAATGAATCAGGCACAGAAACCATCCAGATCCGTCTATGTTTTCCTCCCCCCCGAACGCCAGCGGGACATATGCCCCATGATATCTATCTGCAGATGGAACCGCTCGCTTGCCGGCCACAACCATATACAACGAAAAGAACGCCTAGTCCATAAGATTCTCTCGGAAAATGTCATCCCGTCCTTTCTTGCCTCTTTCAAATCCCCCGATTGAACTCCACCAACCCGTCTTCTCCACCCCTCCCATGAAACTCGGGCTCAAGCAACTCGGCCTTGACCCTCTGGCGCTGCGGGAACGCGGCCAGCGCGAGGGGCAGCACGGCGTAGCTGGTCACCAGGATCAGGCCCAGGTTGACGGGCGTGGTGTACCGCGGGTTCTTCTTAAGCCACTCGGTACGCTGCAGCCGCACCAGGATGAGCGGCGGGATCACCATGATGGGCGAGCTGTTAAAGACGCGGCTGGCCGCCGTCTCGGCGACGGCGAGGAACGCTGCCTTTTTGCTCTTGCCCAGGGACTGAGGGGTTGCTGACTCTGGCGCGGGGTCGGCTGCTGTCGGGGACTGTTTCTCGGGGGCGGCGGAGGCCGAGACCTTGGGGGTGGCGGGGAACACGTCGATGCCGGTGCGCATCTCCTCGCTGCGCATGAGGAAGACGTTGAGCGCGCCGGCGCTGGCGACGGCGGCGAAGGGGACGAGGCGGCTTAGGATGAGCCGGGTCGACGGGGCGAGGGTCTTGAGGCGCGGGACGAGGCCGTTGAGGCCCACAGCTACGGAGCAGGAGGCGGTGACGGCGAGGACGTAGGACTGGGCGATCTTGGACCAGGAGAGGGGTGAGGATTTGTTGGCATTGGAGTAGTTGATGGCCACGTTCAGCGACTGGTTGGCCACTTGCCAGGCGATCGTTCCGCGCGTCTGAGGGGGGAGAGAGAGTCAGTGATATGGATCGAGAGGACTGTAAGAGGTAAGGGTTTGGCATACTCCGAGATTGGGAGTCAGCATGCCCGCCGTGACCACCAAGTTGGAGAGGACGAAGCAGGACATGCGGAAGGGGAGGAAGACGGGCTCGCCGGTGTCCGGGTGGAGGGTTGAATCGACGATCTTCTTGGCCCGCCATAACTCGGGGGTCATGGACGGGATTTGGCCTTGCTTGTATGCGATAAGCAGGTTCTTGGCCTGCTCGAGGCCGGCGCGGCCGACAAAGAGGGTCCTGGGGTCCGTGATGCCGGCGGTATGGCGGACGCGGCCCCAGTAGGTGTTGAGGTCATACTGAGACTCGGGCAGAGCCCGGCTGCCAGGGAGTGAAGCAGACATGTTGGCGGCTGTAGCGCGGTAGACGGCTAAAGGAAGGACGGCCTTGGTGGCGACGGCGGCAACGACTGAGACTGCGACGGCAACGAGGTCGGAGCAGAAGAGAAATGAGGGCAACGGCCGCGACAAGGGCGGCGCAACGAGAGTGATATCAAAGGACCGGGATAGCGTCGCCCAGAGATAGATAACCGGCACTAGCCGCCAACAGAACCCGACTGGCTGCTCTACCACTTGCAGAGCGAAGCGGTGAAACCGGAGCCGCGAGCCGGGCTTTTTGTCGAGATAGCAGCCCGGATGTCACAGACATGCCCAAGTGACTCCGAGGTCGGTGGAGTGGAGTCGCTGAGCCAGGGGCACAGCGCCTTCACAGCGGCGGAAGTGCGGGGCAATCTGGGGTGCTTACTGTTTGTAGACCCACCATCTTCAACGTCTTGTCCTCTACGGAGGCCACATGATTCCTGACCTACTCCATAGGTACCTCAGCTACTCCGTACTCAAGGGCCAAACGCCACTCACAGAAAAAGGCTATCGTGGAATCTACATGTCTCATGTGATCTGCACTCTCCAACAGATGGCCCAAGCCATTGGACTTGTGAATCACGTTAAAACGCACCACTTCAACAGATCTCCGGCACCTCTGATAGGCCGCGCCGACCTAGGTGTTGAGACTTAAGGCCATCTCCACTAGATACATCAATAGGTATGAAGCATCTGCCGTTCTTGTGAAGCCATAGATTACACAGACACCCAGGCTACCAGGCTGTGTTTGGGTCGATCCTCCAAAAGTAACAATCATTGCGCACAACGCCGCCCTGTTTCCCATCCACCCCACCACAGTCGCAGCTGTCAACGGGCACGCTCAGATATCGCCGGCACTCGTCATAGTCATACGTCCACTGACAGTCGTCGGCAATGTCGAGCGAGACGACAATCTCGACGCCCAGGCCAAAGGCTGCTGCTCTTGCCGCCGGCGCGTTCACGACGTTGGCGCTCACATTGGCGTCCCGCGCCTTCAAGAAGAAGCTTGAGGGTAGGCTGAACGTGCGATGGTACGAGAACCCTCCGGGCAGCACCATCCCCGGCTCGCCGAGGTCGCGGCACGCGCTGTGCGCCGTGTTGTCCAGCCGGATGTGCTCCGTCTTTTGCCCGCTGTTGTAGCAATCCACTTCGTTCTTGCGCGGATCTCCCTGCTTGGGCGACGGAATCGGGTCGGCCTGGGTGGCGGTCGGCCGCGTGGTCGTCCTGGTCGGGGTGGTGGTGGTGCTCTCTGTGGTAAGGCACGTTGTTTGGGCCTCGTCCCAATTCTCATCAAAATCGTCGTTCTCGGCTTCCAACTCGTCGGTCGTCAAGTTGCCCCAATTCCACGGAGTGTTGAATGACCCATCCATGTCGAGGCACTGGAAGTCCCACTCGTAGCAGGGAGAGACAGAAGGCTCGTTGACATCACCCATGATCGGCTGGATGGCCCGCTTTGGCCAGCTGCCGCCAGGAGGGGGAGGAGCGTCGGGGCCGATGGAACGCGGCGGCGCAGGGAATGCCACTGTTGGGCTTGTAGTCGTCACCTCCCCATCAATTCCCGTGTAGGTGACAGCAGGCCAGAACGGTGTAGTTGCCAACACGGGCCAGAACTCCTCGAAGCCCTGCCGTTTGCGGGCCCCAGGCGCCGAGGTCAGCGTCACGGGCTCAAACACCCATTGAGTTATGGTGAGAGGCGGTTTGGTGATGGTGCTCGTCCAAGTGCCGTCGCTGACGGTGATGAGGGGGTAGTTCACGGTACTTGTCGCGCGCGTCCACGACGGAATCCTGATATGACATGGTGGCGAGCAAGTGAACCGGGGCGGGTCCATGTCCCAGATGATCGGGTCGATCCAAACGAGGTCGCCGAACTGCGTGCCATCGCTTGCAACGTCGAGAACCGAGATTTGGGACCACCTAGGATGCGCTTCGACGGCGAGGTTATCGGTAGCCAAGATCCCCTTGCCGTCCATCACGACCATGTACTTGGCCCCGATGGTTATCAGGTGCTGGAACCGGACATTTCCGTAGTTGGAGTCGAGTAGGACTAACGCCTTTTGACAGGCATGCTGGTCAATACACTCCTGTGTGTAATCCGAAAACCAGGAATAGAGGCCGGCACCGGCAACGAAGATATTTTGGCATTCCCGCATCACGACTGCCCAGGACTCATCGCATCCATCGAAGTCGTGGCCGGTTGTGCCGCACTCATAGACGGGGTCGCTTGGGAAGACCCCGACAGCGTCTGCAAAGGGGACAGGAGGTGGCGGAACTGGCTGATAGTAGGGCGACTCAGTCTGGAGCATACCGGCGAAGATGTTCCTCGCCCTGTGGAAGTTGTACTGGTAGTACACGGCATGCTCTGACCCTGTCCCGTACAACCTTTTCGACCTCCAGTGTTAGTCCGACTCACTTGAAGCACGAAAACGAAACCTGACGCATGGGGTTGAATACCATGTGGGTTTGACGCTCTCGACCAACAAGCCACGGGCGACGTAGATCGAAGTCTGCACCATGGTATTGTTGGCATCTTCCAAGTCGGGATCGCTACGCATTTCAGGGTCAGCCCATGGACAGAATATGATACACACTCGCTCACTTCCTCTTTCTGAGACACAACTCACTCGATCATGTGGTCAGCAAGCCAGAGCCACATGTTCTCGAAATACCCCGATGCCTGCCGTGTGATGTGCATCATCAGGCTTCCGGCGCTGCATCTATTCGGGTCAACACCGTGGGTTGCAGGACACTCTGCAGGAGTCAACTCTGTCCCGGTGGCGCCTCCGATGCGAACATGGCAGTCCCAAAGACCGGCCGAGCCCGGGCTCTCGGCTTCAATGTTCCATTCTACGAGGATCGCTCCGGCCGTTGGGCCGCGGGTGGTGAAGAGGAGATCCTGCAGCTCTATGCTGCCAACATCCCCAGGGTTTCCAACCTTGATCAGGACTTTGGGGTTTCTAGGTAGGTAGACGCAAATGTTAGCAGACAGGATGGCGACGGAACATCAAAGGGAAGGGGGACCTGCTTCGCATCTTCAAAGTACGACCCCGTTGCGACCAGCTGAGACCACGTCTCCCCCACAATCTTGGAGCCGCTGGGGATGGTGACGGTCGAGGTGAGGATGTATGATCCGGCGTCCACAAAGAGGATCTTGCCCTGGCTGGCGTACAGCGCGGCCTGGAACGCGGCAGTGTCATCGGTCACGCCGTCACCCCTAGCTCCGAAGTCCTTGACGTGAACAAAGTCTCCCACGCCTCGATCCTCGTACTGCGGCTTTGGGCGCTCAAAGTACGCCCCATTGGCGTCGAGGAGTGTAGCAGGTCGGCGGTAGTTTCCGACCTTGCCTCCGTTAGAAAATGTCCGGGCGTTGGCACTGGCCGACCCTTTGTAAACAGGACCAAGCGCCCAGTGGTCGATTTTTGACGTGGATGATCCATCCAGTAGAACCTTGCCATTGGTGTCGGCCACGGCTGCTCCCACACCGCTCAGCACAACGTTCTCCAGAATGACCCCGGTGGTGCCTGACCCGAGTTCGGTCGAGGGCGGTTCCATCTGGACGACTGTCTGGACGTTGGTGAAGGACGAGTCCAAAAACGAAACCGAGCCAATGTTCCCGGAGTTTGTGGCCTCCGGCACCAGCTTGAAACCCGTTCCGACATTGGTCATTGTGATGGATTTCCACACCCATCCCCAGTCCCTATGGAGCAAGGAAGTCATGTTAGTAACCAGAAACCCACCGCCCAAAGGGGTGTCACTCTCTTGCTAGCACCAAGCCACTTACCATATAAGGTGGACGCCTACCGTACAGCCATCAAAGGTCAGACGCTGAGCAGTGAACTGTTGGTTCCCTCCGTATAGACCAACCGCGCCGCCCCTGAAAGTGACGTCCGAGATTTGACCACCGCTGCCGTTCTCAGCAAAGATGCCGCGCTGCGACGGGCCAGCAATAAGCTCAACGTTTTGGAGGCTGGTCGCCTGCGCGACCTGGTAGTGGAGGCACGAAACCTGCTGAGACGCCCGGGTGGCCGTCACGTCGATGACCATGTTGCGGAGCTGCCGGTAGAAGTTGGCGGTGTTGACATACCATTGCTGGTCCAGGCCATCCGGGCCCTTGCCGCCCCCCGTGTACTCGTTGACCGAGAGAACGCTGGAACCGATGAAACTTCTGGAGGCAACCAGTTTGGGACGGTCGTTGGCGTCGCCGATAACTTGGGTTCCGAAGGGCAGCGGGATCGTGCTGGATACTAGATAGGTGCCCGGGGGGAAATACACAATGGCGTTCTTGACCGTGGAGCCGTTACACTTTGCGGCGCACCGTTTGCCATCATTCATTGCCTCTTTGATTGCCTTGGTGTCATCCTGGATTCATGGTCCTCTTGTTAGCACGAGTCACTTGCTCTTAGCTCATGACGGTCTGAAGTTCTTACCGTCACACCGTCACCTCTGGCGCCGTAGTCGCGCACATTGCGGAAGACAACGTAGCTCGGATCATCGCCCCAAGGCACGGTGCCCTTTCTTGCGATGCCCTCCATCCAGTACGTGCCGGCCGCGGCAGCAGCGCGCCGAGTTACATTCCCAGCAAGTTCCGTAGCCTCAGCTTCCGCGATCAGGGCGGCGGCGTCGGCCATCTCATCCGTGATTTCCAGCAGCGGCGGCACCACGTCGTCTTCGGCTCTTTCGCCGAGCCAGCGACGCTGTACTTTCCTCTGTCCCACAACAGTGCCGGGCTTCAGCCGATAGTTGTTTCGCAGTGGGTTCGCCAGCCGGGCCTGGTTCAGCCTGGACGACTCGGCGATGGCCTTCTCCACGACCTCGCGTGCCTTCTGTATGTCAGCCGCAGACGCTGCTCTCAAACGAGGTGTGGTGGTGAGCGTCGCCGCGCTTCGTGGGACGAGAGCGGGCTTGCTGGGAACGGGCTTGAAGTCTCTTTGCACATGGCGGGCCGCCTGTCTGACCGTCGTGTTGGTGAAGTCGTCTTCATCTTCGTCCTCGTTATCCAAGTCCCAGCGGAACCGCAGGCCGGTGTTGCTCATATGAGCCATGGGAAAGGTGGTGCCTGTTAAGTCTGACAAAGATATCCCCACCATCGAGTCATTGGCAGAGACGGTGGTTTCATATGCGTGGCCCATCTTGACAAGTTCCGCGAGGCGCTCGGTGGTGAGCCTCCAGCCGAACGAAGCAGTAGTGTTGGAGTTGGCGGACCGTCGCTTTGCCTGCGTAACCTGGTATTCATTCCCGACGTTGTCGAGAAATGGATCATCGTACACTGTGATTCTGGCGGCGACCCCGTTTGGGTTGTTCTCCATGAGGAACCCAAACCAAACTATACTCTGTTGATTATCGAAAAAGTTGAAGTGTCCGAATTGTTGTTGTCGGCGTCTTATGACCCTTCTCATCTCTCTCCTCAGAGCGCTGTGGGCCATACCCTGCCAGGTCTGCTCGGCTTTGACGCCTGTCTTGCAGCTTACGGCGGCGCAGCGAGTCTCGGATGGCCTGTCTTGGTTCCAGTCACCACCTTCTACCCATGTGGCGGCTGGGAATTCATCGCACGAGTACCGAACCCCGGATTGCTCGACCACCCGGCCTTGTGAGTCTCGCCGGTTCATGATCTCGTTTTTGTTTGTCCCAGGCTCGAGTTCTCTGGTGAACCAAGGTCCATTGTGCCGCATCACTTCCTTTTGGTCAGTTTCAGGACACGGGTGGTTCTCCTTCCATGTGGCCTTGGGACACGAATGTTCGCGGCGATTGTAGCTGCGCTTGGAGGAATCCTTTCCTGTGTTGAAATCGTAGCCAAAGACGTTGTTCGGGAGCACGACTGCAGTATGCAGACGCTTCCCACGGTCGGTTTGCATGAAATTGTAGGCGTTTTTGCAGATGTCTTTCATGTAGTAGCAGTTGTAGGTAATATAAACATACTCAGGATCAAGTTCGATAACGCGGATAGGTTGATGATTTTGCGTGGGTCGGCTGTAGGTTTCTTAGCATTCGAAAGCCCCTTACAACCTCCATTGCATCGGATCCAATATTACTCACTAGAAGTATGCCCGGATGGTGCCTGGACCTATTGGGCTGGGAATGTTCTGGGCAATGTAGTCCTGTGCGTACTGAGCTGCGGCCGGAGCAAGCAACGCCAGCAGGCACAACGTGAGTCGTAGAAGCAATTCCATCATCAGGGAGAGGGAATACGAATGAAAACGGCTGTGAGCAAAGGATGTTGAGAGCCTTAGATCTCAACTATGAGGGGAGATATCTGATGCTACTAATAGTCATTACAGTCCTGATATCCAAATGCTACGTGCTCAAGAAACAGTTGATGAACACGTCTACTGCAACCCCTATTTTTCTCAGGAGACTATGCACTATTACTCTCCATGGCAAGCTTGGTGCATTGTTTAGGAAGGCTCAAATTTTCGCAAGATGGCAATGAAGAATTGGTTACCTATCCAGGTCAGATGTCCAGACGTAGTCTGGGTTGAAACCGATGTGAGCTTCATACATGGTGAGGCCGAGGTGAGATGCATTTTGGGCCGGTACGGACGGCTACGGAAAGTAACGTTTCTCTCCCGTTCCGGCCCCAGGCCAGGGGGTTCATATCCTATGTCAGCAATAATACTACCAACTTTGAAAGAGCCAGGACTCAAAAAGCCAAATACGAGCGTTCGTGAGGGTAGTAATAGGTGCCCCAGGCCAAAGCTACGGCGATAGGAACATTCTCGGTGTCTTTTCGGCGTTGACGTGCTGTCAATCATATCCTGCTTCACCGGTTTATGACTTAATTATCTACATTGTGGTGTAGTCCTCAATACCTTCGAGCTATTCGGTCAGGGTAGTAATGGCCCATCATCAGAGCAAAACTCCACTGAGCTATTGTGTAAGCGTAGTACAACCCGACAACCAGGAACTCGAGTGTGCTAGTCATCTGCCTAGAAGATGTCAGTCTCAACAGTACATACCTGTATGTGAACCCTCTGGTGGTCACAAATTCCCCTCATCCTGTTTGTTCACCTCTTCACTCGTCCCATCCCCATCTCGAGTTCTCACAGTCTCTCAATCTTGCAGTATATGCCAAACCTCAGCTCAGGCACACTCAACATCGTCATGAGATTCTTCTCACCTCTTGCCCTCGCCCTTTCACTTGCTTCGTGGCCCGCGGCGGTCATCGCCGATGAGTGTCAACCAGTGACATGGGACCCGACCAAAAAAGCACGAAGGGCAGATGAACCAACAGGCGCGTTCGTGGTTGCTCGGCCCGTCCCGACCATGCTGAACAAGAGGGAGGGCCCGATCCAACCGGGTGAGATCAACTGTCGGCAGTGGGCCAGGACGTATGACGACGTCAACTACTATACATGTTACCAGCTGGCGAAGAAGTACGACATCACCACTGATCAATTTTTCTTTCTAAATCCGGACCTGCAAAAGGACTGTTCCAACGTCCAGCCAAACGCCATGTACTGTGTTTTTGGGTGTAAGTGGGCGACTGATAGATTGGGCCAGTATTTTTCAGACACTCACCACATATCATGCCCGTGCTATTAGTCGTCGAACCCCTCCGCGCTTATGATGGACTCTGCGGTCCTCCGAACAAGAACGCCACCTGCCTCGGCACCGACTTCCAATGCTGCAATGCCGAAACGTTCACCTGCGGTAACTCGGAGTGAGTAATAATAGCGCAGAATGAAGCGCCGTTTGATTTTGCTTTTGAAGACTCTGACGCTGGAACCAGCGACGACTGTGCACCCGGGACGTGCTACGAGGGCGCCTGCGTGGGCGACAAGGTCTGGAGTACCGACGGGACGTGCGGCTTCCAACATGGCAACCGGATGTGCACCGGGAAATGGGGCGATTGCTGCAACATGGAGGGGAAATGCGGCACTGGCGACGACTACTGTGGCAGTGGCCGGTGCCAATCGGGTAACTGCATGGATTTCATCCCAGGCGAGCCCGTCGACACCACGCCGCCGTGGCTCGAGGGCAACACGACGGATGGCACTTGCGGAGGGCCCCAGCGCTACACTTGCAGTGTGGTCTACGGAAATTGCTGCAACAGGAATGGCATCTGCGGTTCGTTGCCTTCAGATTGTGGCGAGGGATGGTGAGTCTCCAACATGCTCTATCGTCAGAACCTCTTGTTAACCGTGTCTTGTTCTCTCTAGTCAACCTGAATTCGGCATGTGTGAAACCTAGGTCCTCGACCGGGCGCGGTACGACCCTGCCTGTTCAGCCGTGGATCATCGTTTGTGATAGGGCTTTGTTCGAGGATGGAGTATCGAGTTGATACGATCTAGCTAGGAGGAGAAGCATAATGGGTCAAGAAGGGCTAGATTTCTGTTGGAAGATTGCTCCAGATACCGTGGTAACAGGCTTTATCTCTCTACAGCTAGATGTTCAGATCTTGATGGAATTCAACAGCATCCCCAGTGCTTTGTGATCTGTATGCTATTCTGCTCAGCTCTGCGGCGTCTGAGGGGCTCATACTGTGATACCTCACCTGTGTTCCCCCTATCTTTGGGTAATTCACATGGAGCTGTTACGACATCTTGATCAATGTTCCCTAACAACTTGACAGTCTGTTCCAAACTGGCTTTCTCGCGTCTCGCCTTCTCGCCCTGTCGCTAACATTGTGCCATCAGATCCGCCGGAATCCATGGATCCTGGCCTCGGTGAAAAGTCAAAGTTAGCCCGAGCCAAAAGGTTTGCGCATATACGAACTGCCCTCTCCCCTCCTATTCAGGAGGACCATCCATGACAATACTTGTCTTTGAATCCGATGAGAGGTAATTAACGTTCCTTCTCATGCTGACATGGTGCGTAGGGCAATCGCGGGGACACAGGTGACGCACTTCGGAACACGAAGGTCACATAAGGCGAGTTTGTGTCAAGCTTGAAGATCACTGTTGTTGTTGGAGGCCGCTGACCGGCGGGAGTTCGATGGACTATCCTATGCCCTGTGTCTGAATCTGGTGACAGGGTCACAAAGCATAGCTCGTGAGGAGAACGACGGTATACAAATGGCCTCGCCCTGACCCAATCCGAGTCAACGGTCGCGTCTCACCAGTCTTCACTCCACCGACAGCAGCAACTCATCTTGAGCTTCAAACCATTCCCAATCACAACAGCAACCCACCATGCGGTTTGTCACTCTGAACCTTGCCTGGGCGATTCCTGCTCTCGCCATCTCTGGTCCACTGGCCAGCCGCGCCGACTGCGGCGAAACGGCCGCCCGAGTCTGCTTCGGCATCGACGGCGGCACGGCGCAAGACATCGACCCGGAGGACATCGAATATGCGGGGGCATTCCTGCGCTACATCGCGGAAACCCACGAAAACCCGTTGTGGACCATGCCGCCCGAGTTCACCTGCTCCGAGTGGACCATCCCCGTCGACGGCGCGGGTACCATTCTGGTTCTGGCCAAGCACATCAACCCGCGTACCAACTCGTCCGTCACCTACAGCGACCTCGCGCGCACCATTGACGGCGGCGCCAACGCAACTCCCGAGCAAAAGGCCGCCTCGCTGCTGGGCGCCTGCGGCGGCAACGGTGGCATGATGGGCGTCACGGTTGACACCAGCGACCCTGCCTACAACACGCCCGAGTACATTGCCAGCAAGGCCAAGCCACAGGACATCATTGTTAAACTTGTCAGAGCGCCAAGCTTGTGAGCGATATCATTATGCCCGGGGATAGATTTGGGGATGGATATCTTCAGCGCCTTGGGTCCCTACGTCATGCATAGGTCACCACCTAAACGGCTACCTCAGTGCTACATACTCAAGGAGGACAAAGAGGTTCGAAAGAACGGATACCTTCACTTTCGTACTACCTAGGGAACCTCAATAGACCCTTTTTGCTTTCATCAAGTGTGTTCTTGGCTCTCCGTTACATATTTTTATCTTCGTTGCCTGAGTGCTTAGTGATCGACAGAAGCAATGATTCTGTTCAGCTTTCAACGTGGTTCTAATCGTACCTAATGACGATGATCAGGAAAGGTGGAGGGGTCCCGATGCGCAAGCGCTTAACTGGATGTCCTTACTAGACTAGAGACACCCAGCCAATCGGTCGTGAGTCGTCACGCTGCCAAGTCCCATTCACCAACTTATCGTGTAGGGGGTGCTTTTTCCTGTACCACCTCCAGTCCTCCTCTGTCATCACACTAAGAGATCCCGGCCTTGGACTCCCAACCATCAGCTTCGTTTCCGGCGGCCAAGACTCGGTGCCTTGCGGGTGAAGGGACGAGGCCTTCAAAATGTCGTCGCGCAAACCCATCAGCCATGGATGAACCGCGGACACAAAATCGTGTATCGTCAAAAACTCTCCTGTGGCTTCGACCACTAGCTTCGGGTCCTTGTTGAGCGGCCGATCGACTCCACAGCACCTCAACAAGTGCTCTTTTCCCGGAAAATCAGGGTGTTCCGGTTCCCTGCCGGGAATCGTTCCGAAGAGGACCCAATTCTCATCATCATCAGGCGCCACCCCGGGTCCTTCCCAACCCCAACACTCCAGACAGTGGTAATCGCACCAGACATTTTCCCAATCGTCGAGGGCGTGAACGCTGACTGTAGCGGCTTTGATTTTGTCTTCGGTGAGTGGCGATTGAGACACGGGATGCAACTCTTCCCCTGCCTCACCCTGGCGAAAATACGGCTCAAGGGAAGCGCCTGGGTCGTAGTAAGGTCCGGGCATGACCCAGATCGAGTCGCTCAGGGGCCCGTTGACAGTCCAGAACAAGCGCTTGGCGTCGGTGGTTAAACGAATGTTGTCATATGATGGAGGGTTGGTATTGTCTTGTGCTGAGGAGGAGTGAGCAACCTCGTCATTGCTGGGGTTCGAAGTGGCCATCGATGGGCCGCCGGTGAATGGATTAGGTGAGCCACAAGGTAGGCTTAACCAAGGTTAGTGAGGTGAGACTGAAGAAAAGAAGTTCGGCGGTTGCTGACACCAGAGATACAAGGCCAAAACTATGGGTTTTTTCAAGATATCTTATGACGAGGGTTCTGTCAGGCACCTGAGGAGTGATTGTTGGTTCGTGCCAACTTGGAAGGCAACGTTACACCGAATCAGGGGAAAGTCGAAATGCATTCCAAACAGTTAATACTTATCAAAGACACTGTCGCTTACTTAGTTTTGAACTAGTCATCCTGCGCACACTTGTACCTATACGCATTGCATATCTGGACCATTATCATGTCCTCGAGCGGGTTTCATCATGCTGACGGTCTGGGAGATTACATAAACAACCAAGTCCCCAGCAACGTCACCGCAGCAACTGATCCCCTTGCCCCCTGTTCAGTATGTCACGTGCCACGGCGGGGTCTCGCCCTTGTTAGACGCCGCGTCCGCTTCCCGGCAGACAGCCAGCCCCACCAACAAGAAGAGCTCCGTACCTCAGCTGTGAACCGATGGGCAGCTGTCTCACTCACCACCAACTCCTTTGCTGGGAGCTGCCGAGGATGCCGTGGAATGTAACAACCTAGCCCCAGAGTAATCCCTTCGAGTACGAATGGATCGTACAGTGCATTGTGATGAACACCAAGCCCGCCATTTGACCAATTGCTGCACATCCAGATCCGAGCTTGGAAGTTGTCATCAATTGACCCGATCAACACCCACTTCTTGTACATACATTACATGCAGTACCTTGTACACACTCCAGACACCTATCCGAGAGTCACAATTGACCAGCCATGTCCCTCGGCCACCGCCTGTTGCGCCGCCTTCCCTTCTCGTCCTCCACCACCCCGTTGCAGGCTCTGACCTATCTTCTGTGCATCTCGCTCTTCAGCATCTCCTTCCTCGTCTTCCTCAACAGCAGCGTCTCGTTCGTCATCACTGATCTCATCGGCATCAAGCATGGCGTCGGCGACATTGTTGGCACACTGGGCTTCGTCGACGAGCTCGTCGCCCTCGTCGCCTGCCCGGTCTGGGGTTTGATATCCGACCGCGCCAGTGTGCGCAATGTTGCTGTTGCCGGCTACGTCATCATCGGCCTCGCCTTGTTCCTGTTTGTCCAGGCCCGCAATGTGTATCCCCAGTTGTTGTTGGCCAGGGTCTTCTTTGCCTTGGGAGCTTCGGCTGCGTGAGTGTTACCGTCGAGCATGGAATCAAGACTTACACCGCTGACAAGACATCCTCAGAGCCACTATGGTAACAGCCATTCTCCCGTCCCTGACAGATGAGACCATACCAGCAGCTGAGACTACACCCAAACCCTTACCCCACAGTGCGCGGAGCTCGAGCGTAAGACTCTCCATGGACTCCGAAGCCACCATCACTCCCGAGAGCTTCCACGGTGCCAGCTACCCAGAAGAGACCTGGGAGGAGGAGCAGAACGAAGAAGAGGAATCACCGCGCCACCGTGAGGACGCGGGAGGCAAGCCGTCCGCCCTGGCCGGCTTTGTTGGGCTTTTCACCGGCTGCGGCGCCCTCGTCGCGCTGTCCCTCTTCCTCCCCTTACCCGCGCAGTTCAGCCACATCGAGGGTCTCACCTTGGCCGACGCGGTGCGCTACAGCTTCTACGTCGTCGGCTGCGTGGCCTTGCTCGTCGGCGCTTTCGCATTCTTCGGCCTGCGCGGCCTACGCGGCGAGGAGGGCAAAGGTCTGCGCATGCTTTTCGGTCTCGGGCCCAGGAGCTCATCTCGCCACACCCCCATCACCCCTTCTTCGTCATCTTCATCCTCCTTCCCTGCTCCCAAACCAGCGCCGCTGCCCTACCGCCACCTCCTCCTCCGCGCCATCCGCCTCGGCCTCACCGACCCGGACATCGCCATCGGCTACCTCGGCGGCTTTGTCGCGCGCGCCTCGACGGTCGCCATCTCGCTCTTCATCCCCCTGTCCGTCAACGCCTACTTCTTCGGCCACGGCTTCTGCCGCGGCTCGCCCACCGACCCGTCGCCCGACCTCAAGCGCGAGTGTCGCCAGGCGTACGTGCTCGCGTCCATCCTCACCGGCGTGGCGCAGCTGGTCGGGCTGGTGTGCGCGCCCGTGTTTGGGTACCTCTCCAGCCGGAAGGGGAGGGGGAGGACGGGGAGCTGGTGGGCGGTGATGAATTGGCCGGTGGTGGTTTCGACGGTGTTGGGAGTGGTGGGGTATATCGGGTTTTCCCGGCTGCCGAGTCCGGAGTTGAAGGACGTGGATGGACGCGGAGGCGGACCGGGAGTGTTGCTGCTGGCGGCGCTGATCGGGGCGAGCCAGATTGGTGCGATTGTGTGCAGTCTCGGATCACTTGGCAGGGGCGTGTTGAAGGCGGATGATGGATCGCCACTGGCTGATGAGGATAGAGATTCTGGGCTCGGTTCCGCCCTGGACAACGAAGAGAACCATAACCAGAACGGGCATGAGAATGAGTATAGCCGCCGAGAGAGCACAGAAAGCAACAGCAACGACAATCACCTCTCCAACCCTTCCTCAGAAACCCCGCTGCTGCTAAACGGCCCAAACCGTCGCCCACCATCAGGATCGCGAGTCGCCCTTAAAGGGTCCGTGGCGGGCGTCTACTCGTGGTGCGGCGGCGCCGCCATCCTCCTCCTCACCAAGCTCGGCGGCTATCTGTTCGACGCGTGGTCCCACGCGGCGCCCTTCTATCTGATGGCGGCGTTCAATGCCGTCTTGCTGGTTGCGAGCGTGGGGATTGATCTCGGCGGGAGGGTGGTTGCGGCTGGTAGGAGGAGGAGGAGGAGAAATGGGAGAGAAGGGATGGGAAGGGAGTAGATAGGGTCAGCTAGGTAGACAGCGAGTGTGTACTGCTACGACTGATACAATTAATACATTGTCCATCTACTTGATTTACCACACACATATCGCTGGATGTCAAGCATGAGGGCCGTACAAGGGAATGGTCCACTTCATTCGCATAGTTTTCTGTGGCATTGGCGAGCCAGGCTGGATGAAGAAATAAATCTATTCGTAAGCCTCAGATGAGGAAGGTAAAGGAGAAATGGGGGGGTGAGCAAGACTCACGGCCTGTCCAGAGGAAGATATCTAGGTATCTACATGACGTTCCTTGTCTTGATCGCACCTCATCTCGTCACACCGGCCGACCACTCTGGATAGCGGTGACCAGGACGCTCTCTCGTCGATTTCTAGTTCAGGTCGACCAATTCCTTGACATATTCGAGCGCCTGGGTGACAGATGGCTGGGACATATTATGTGGAGTGGTGACAACACACCATGCAGAAAGAAGGCATATCACCAATCATCTCTCCACCGACGAGGGAGAGTGTGCCCAAATCCGAGACCAGAATCTCAAAGTCGATCATCAAAGAAAGAAAAACATTGTCATTTGCCTTTCCATTTCCCTGCCTGATTTGTAGAAGAAAGAACAAAAGAAACCCGAGGAGAGAAGAGTGCGGGTTTGTGTCAAGAACCATATCACGATTGCCCGCCCTGAAACCGGTCCGTGGACATTTATGTGGCCCTAAACAAATCCACACCGAATTCCTTTTTTGTGTTTTACCTTTCCTCTTGCCTCTCCTCTTTCCTCCCCCCCTCCTCATCTGCCCTGTAAATACCCTTGACCTCTGTGTCAACATCCCATCTGATACACACTCCAAGCTTCTCGAGGCACTCGGGTGATGTCAAGGTGTATGGCCCTGCTCCACGAAGGAGAGACGACGGCGGCGGCGGCTATGCGGCTGCTTTATTTGCTGCCCAGGCTAGGGAAAGCAGACTCGTCGTTCGGGTTGAGAGGGGCAGCGTCCTGACGGGCGCCACCGCGGCCACCACGGAAGTCACCGCGGGCACCACCACGGCCGCGGCCACGGGGGCCATCGCCACGACCACCACCGCGGCCGCCACGGCCGCCACGGGTGCGCTCGGGCTCAACGTAGCGGGCATCGATCTCGATGAACTGCTTGGTCTTGCGCTCGCGCTCGCGCTTGTGCTTGGTGTGGGTGGCAGGGAAGAGCTCATCCTCCTCCTTGGTGAGGGGCTTGAGGTCCTTCCACTTCTCGTCCTTGACGCCCTCGTTGGGCTTGCGGACCTTGAGCTCGCCCTCGAGGGCAAGCTTCTTCTCAGCCAACTGGGCGAGGTACTGGTCGTAGGTCATGTGCTTCTCCTCCGGCTCCTCCTCCTTGGTCTCGGGAACCGGCGAGGCCTCGCCCTCGGCTTTCTCCGACTGGGCGATCTCGGCGGCGGCCTGCTCGTCCTTCAGCTCGGCCTCGCCTTCGACGGCGCCCCAGGCCTGGCTAGCCTGCTTTTCAGAGTTGGCACTAGCGGAGGAAAGTCAATAACAATGCCTATATAGAGACAATGTGGTGAGTCGTTGGAAGAAAAGCTTACCGAGGAGCGTGCTTGTAGGGGTGGCGATCACCCTCATCAGGGCGTCTGCCGCGGCCTGGGAGACAAACATTGTCAGCTGGTACTGAGGCAGACAGGGCCGGCGCACATCAATCAGGTGCAAACTTACCACGGAAGCCACCGCGGCGGGCGCCACGAGGAGCCTCATCGGTGGGCTTGTCGCGGTTCGACTCGCGGCCGGCATTGCGGTCACGGAAGGCTATGGTCCTATCGTCAGCAAAACAAGCAATGCCATGGAGTGTAGAACTGGAAGAAGTACGAACCGGCCTCGTTGCCGCTCACATGAGCGCCGCCGCGGCGGTTGCCGCCCTGGTGCGGGGCGCGAGACGACGGAGCAGTGCCATCGCTGTTGCGCTTGACAGTGCTTGTTTGGGCCTTGGTGACGGGCTTCACGGGAGGAGCGGGCGGCTCATCTCCCTCGATGTCGTTGCCTGCAAGGTGGAAGAAAAGAAGGATGCGTCAGCAAGTCTGATGAGGTGTTGCGATTGAGCGTTGGAGTAGCGGGTCGTGAATTGATTGCGTCAGAGAAGAAGTGAGGGGCTGTCTCGAGCGGAGAGAGTCGCTTCAACTCCGGCAATGCGCGCAGGATGGGAGGAGGGGGCGGGGAAAACACCAACCCAGAAGGTCGTAAAGGTTCTGGATGCCATGACAATGTTAGCAATCTTCAACTCCAATTGACTTTGGTGTCGCGAAAAGGAATGCGAGCTGCCCAAGGTGTCGCGGAGCTCATCTGAAGCCATTGGCTGGACGACGCAGGCGCATCACGATTGCATGGCTACGTTTCCCAAGCAGACCTCTGAGCTCCGAGAGCTCCGACAATGACGACGATGTCATGGGCGCAGATAAAACGAAACGATGAGAAAAAGAAAAACAACTGTGACGTACCTTCGAAGCGACAGACATCTTGCCGCTGTGGTGTATCGCCCTTCAAGGCGTGTACTTGTTGACTACCACAAGGCTTGTTGGATGGAGTTTGTTTTGGGAGGGGGGAATGGGAAGTTGGTGTGGGTGTGGCGGGCACCGAACAGGACGAGCCCTGGTCCAGTCAGTGTGGTGTGCGCTTGGAGAGGCTGGGTCGGGTTTCCGGCCGGTCGACGGAATTTTTCTTCTCGCTTTCCCTCTCTCCGCCTGGGGGCCAAGAAAAGATCAAGCAGAACCCAGAGAAGGCAGAAAAGCTTTCGTGTGAGCTACGGGAGTAAAGTTACTGCGACCCGTCTAGACCACAGGGAGAGCTTACAGTGTGGTACGGTAGGGTGCGGGGAGGAGCAATGCGAGCCCCACCTTTTTTTCGAGCTTCTCAGGTCTCTTTCCTCTTGTGATTTTCCGCCCTCTTTTTGTTCGAATTTCAGTGTGCGGGGCTCTTTTTTGTTTAGGGCTTTGGCCACCACATGATGCCGGGCGTTATACGCCGCCATGCCGTCGCTTGAGAACCACGGCCAAACGTTGCACTCCCTCCCGTGACTTGCAACCGACCGACGGACATGCCGCCCATAGCTGAGCTGGCAGACTGGCAGACGAGGCAACGTCATTGCAAACGGTGTTTTTGCCACTCAGAGAGCTCTTTGGCTTGCGATCTTCCTCAAGCCAAGATGGAGGAGTTCATGAGTCATGGTTGCATCCAGCGCTGCACTTGTTGCCAAGCAAAAAGTAAACAAACAGACAGCTTGGATGTGTGTATTCTTGTGCAAGCATCGCCAACCTCATCGGCAGAGATCCGTCCATCCGCAACGCCTCTCCAATGTTGCATTGTGGACGGCACGAATGTCCCGAAGGCTCGGGCTCCGGGTTTCGTGATACCTATCCCTTGTGGCGAGTACAAGAGAAATTTGCCACAACTGTCCCAACACTTGGAGGCTCCCCGGGCCGTTGAGTCTGACGTGATGGTTTTTTGCCTGTTGCTGTCGAGTTTCCTAGGGGAAAGGCATACTCTCGCGACGCAAAATCCAGCCAGGAACCCAAAAAGGCTATCCTCCATGTCGCATCCAGCCAAATCCCAAATCAAGTTCCAAGAGATGAAACTCCCAGGATGTCCCAAGATGTTTTGTTCTTTTTTTCTGAGCGATCACTCTTTTTGGACAAATCTTTCTCCCAGAACGAAATAACTTTTCTAACACAACCCACTGCTCATAATGCCATCTCTCATGTACACATCTCCGGTCAAGCCAACCCATAACATGTAGCATGTACAAGAAGTAAACTCCCATCAATGAACCAGTAACCTGTTCTCGTCGGGATATGTCATGAGCGTGCGTCCCTCGAGAGCTGCCACCGTCCACCTTAGGGGAACAGGAGACTAAATTATAACCGAACATCAAAAAAAAAAAAAAAAAA